>NC_142124.1:6271666-6425833 GCF_056152115.1 Neolamprologus brichardi | reverse complement strand
CCAAACTTTAGCGCAACACCTTCACGACAGCGCTGCGGGTCAGAACCAGAACGCTAACCGGGCGGTTTCGGCGCTGCTGGGTCAGGTTCAGTCTGCAGCCTCGGCCCGGGCTCAGCTCTTCCCACTGGACATGCAGGGAAACCAGATCCTGCTGTACAGCCAGGCCTCCGGACTCCCGCTGGATGCTAGCGCGCCGCCTCTGGGGATGGCAGGCGGTATGATCGGAGGGTCGTCCTTCAAAGGTCCCAGTATGGAGCACGGTGCGGTCCACCTGTCGGTGCAGGGTGGTTTGGGGGTGGATGGCACAGAGAGCGGAGGAATCGGAGGCGGCAGCAGTGGCGGCGGCTCTGGGGGTTCAGGGAAAGTGTTCATGTGTCACTGCGGTAAGACGTTCACCCACAAAAGCATGAGGGACCGCCACATTAACATGCACCTGGACCTGCGGCCCTTCCACTGCCCCGTCTGCGCCAAGAAGTTCAAGATGAAGCATCACCTCACCGAGCACATGAAGACGCACACGGGCCTGAAGCCGTACGACTGCCTCGGCTGCGGCAAGAAGTTCATGTGGCGCGACAGCTTCATGAGGCACCGCTCGCACTGCGAGAGGCGCAGCGGGCTGGGAGAGAGCGGCGAAGGTGGAAGCGGCAGCGACGGAGGGAGGAGAGGCGGAGGAGGAGGTGAGGATGGTCCAGATCTGATTTCCTCCCCTCACCTCCTCCTGTCTGCAGGTGAGGGTGGGCAGGGAGGCGTCCTGGGAGGTGGCGCGAGGGGAGGAACGTCAGTGTTGTCCCCGCAGCACGGCGGCGGTAACAGCAGCAGTGCCGCTCTGAGCAACAACATGGCCGCTGCTGCAGGGGCGCTCCTCGGGGCGGTCTCCCAGAGCCAGGGATCTGTGATGTTTGGCGGTCTGGGGTTGGGTCGGGGTGCGTGTGAGGAAGACGTGTGCGAGGTCAGTGCCAATGAAAGTAGCGTGACTTAAACCAAATTGTGTGTCGAATCCAACGGGCGCCTCTTTCCAAGCAAACAGCTGCTGCTCTGAAAAGAAGAAGCTCAGTGAGAAACTCTGAAACTCTTTTAACTGCCGACAAGTTTCAAACAGAGGTCGAGTAAAAAACAGGCGAGGCTCCCGTTGGACACGCACAACCCGAAGGACCTCCTTTGAGTTTCCACTCATCTGCTGTGGTGTTTCTGAGACAAACGTGTGAAACTTGTTGTTGTCCGCAGTTCACAACACTCTGAATCGTGGCCTGGTAGAAGCGGACCTTCTGTCTCTGAGTATTTGTTTAAAACGCCTGAGACGATTCGTTTATTTCGAGTGAAGAATATGCGCGTGCGTCCGGAGGAAACCAAAAACTAAAAGACAGCGCTTCTCTAACCGTTACCTTCTGTGGGGACATTATAGTCTCAGTAGAGTAGAAAAATGGCTGTTCTGAATTGCTGTGACTTTCTGCAGTATTGTTTTGTGATATATTTGCTACGATTGGAGTAAAAAAAACATAAATCTGCAAAAACAAATTGAACCTGTGAAAAAATAATTGTTTTTTTTAAAGCTCCGGGGGTTCATGAAACTCTCAGCTGACTTAATCAGACGCTAAACGTTTGTTTGAACCAAGAAAAATGCAGATTTGTGTTTTTTCAAACTTTCCTCACAGCAGCAGCAACCCTGCAGACTTTCCTGCCTCAGACCCACAAAACAGACCAAACTCAGCACTGCCATGTTGTTTCAGATGATGCTGCTGGCACCAGTTTGAAGCCCAGCCTGAGGATTCAGCTCCGAGAAAACAAAGAGCCACGTGTAGCATATAGACTGTACGTAGAAGATGGACACAGCCATTATGACACGTCCTAGCTACTCAAACTACTGACTAAGGAGCACACCATAAGTGAGGAAACCGTATATATATAAATAGGCACAGATTTCTGCTATTTAGACTCATAACAGACTAATAATTTAAGATACGATAAATTATTTAATTCTCTGATACTTTTATTAAAAATGCTTCATAAACACAGTTCACTCAGACGATGTGAGGCCTGTAAGCTACAGTCAGTACCGTCAGTTTAGGGAGAAACATCCTAACTTTGGGACTTTGTAAAATCTAATGAAGGGAGTTATATGGAGTGCAATTGATATGAAGGGGGAAATATTAATAGAGGACAAGATAACTTTGTACCAGGCTTTAAACAGCTGGTTGGAGGCCTCGGGGCAGAACCAGATGAGCTTGAGGAGGTGACTGAACTCAGAAAATGGGTGGATGGCCTTGACATGTTTATTCCATCTCTGAAATAATCTGCATTTCATGCCCGGGCTTTTCCGTTTGGTATAAATGATAATAAATAATAAACTGTGCTCTTGCATGGGCTCAGAGTGTAAAACACCTGCTGGCCTCAAACTGAAGCTCAGCAAACATCAGCAAATACACTACAAAATAAAAGCTTTGAAACATCCAGCACAAACCACAGTTACACCATTAAAGTTTAAGTCTGTAGCAACAAAATGCAAACTGGACTTTAAACCTACGTTGGATTTACACGTGGTTCTTTATTTTAGCTGAAGCATCAGTCGCGCCGTCACAAAGGGAAGCCCGTTGATCTCAGTCATGCATGAAGGGAGGAATATTTCTTTAGGCTGACGTGTACAGCTCGAGCCTGACTGAAGTGACCTTCAAACATGTTCGCGTGTAGAAGTTCAAAAGTCGAAGCTAAATTTATTTCAGCTCTACACAAACACAAACACTACCTGTAACTGATCACTTCCCCTCCAGAGCTTTTATAGCTGGAGGCGACTAACTTACTGTTTTGCTGCTGCTTTCACTTTATTACTTTGTTGTTTGCAGAGTTTTTTGGCTTTGAGGAGTATAAAATATTCTTATTGCTGTAAATATATAGAAATATACGTCATCTACTCATCAGGCCGGGAGCGACGTTTAGATGCAGATGCTGTTTGATCTGATTTTTCAGAGGAGGAAGTCTGTGAGAGTTTCTCTACCCTCCTACCCTGCAGCCATCTGTTCAGTAATGTTTAGTTCACTGAGGTCTTATCTAAGCTACACAGTGTACCTCCTCTGAGTGTCTCACAGCACATTTAGATAAAGTTATGGAGGCGGGTGAAGACTGAACCTCATCTTCAGCAGCTGTTCTGCACACTGAGAGTCAAATATCCTTAATTCTGTTTGTTATGAAGAGAGATTTCTGTCTTTAATTATATTTTTATTATTATAATCACACTTTTTCTGCCTTTTTAAAATTTCTTTAAAGGTTCTTTGAGGAAAATGTGTTCCAGAAGTGTGTAAATGAAGGTTTTAGTAGACTGCGTTATACCAGTGCATCTCAAAAAATTTGAATGTTATTAAAAAGTTTATTTTTTCATAATTCAAATGGAGAAAATCTTCACATATTCTGTATTCATTACATGTAATGTTTCATGCCTTTATGGAAGCATATTACCAGGAAGCTGGCTGAATGAAAAAAATTGAAAATCTGGAGAAGCAACAAAGATGAGCACGGCTTTGAGAGGATTGCTGAGAAAAGTCAATTAAAGAACCTGAAAGAGGCTCCAGGTGGAGACGTCATCAGGAAAGATGCTCCAGGAATGAGAAGCTCCCACTACTGAACCCGAGACAACAGAAGTGTGTTTCCCAGGATCAGGAGAAAAGGCCAAGGCTGTCGTTCAGATTAAAGTAAATTTTACATTTTATTTGGAAATGACGGAGGCAGAGTGAAGAGATGCACAGAGTCCAAGCTGTTTAATGTTTCTGCAGTCTGTGATGTCATCTGTCATCTACACAGCCGTCAGCTTCCATCTGATGAAGAGCTTCATGGAGACGTCGGTTTTCTTTTCAAGCAGCACCGAATGGTTTGATGACCACGTTGTTCTCTGATTGGTCCTCGAGCTCACCTGACTTTAGCATTAATGGAGAATCATCAAGAGAAAGATGAGAAACACTCGACCAGACGAGCTGAAGAGCGCCATCAGAGCAGCCTGGACTAATAATAATCATCACAGTTTGAAAACACGCTTCCAATATTTCACTTTATGTGTAATGAATATGAACATGGAATATATGAAAATTTGATAGTCGTGATATTCAAGTGTTCTGAGATGCACAATTATAAAACATAATTTAATAATTTTTTTTTTTGGGAGTAGACGATTAGATTTTGGAGCGTCATTTCAAAAATGTTACACATTGATGAGGGAACAATGACATCATTGCTGTACTGCTTAACCCTTAAAGCTAACAGGCTACCATAAAAACATAATAATATTAGTTATTATTGAGCTCATAGGGAGGAAGCTGATTTATATATACTTACTTTACATCTTTGGTGGGTCTCTATATGTAGAAGAACCTAATAGTATTTAAAACATAATGTAGAGGTCGTGCTTTAATTTTAATTTTCGGATATTTTCCTCAGTGTGGTTTTTAAATGTTACTAACTGGTTTGATGCAATTATTAAAAAAATAATTATTTGATTAATTAAGTAAAAATAGTCTTGAACTTTTGGACTGTTTTTTTGGAAAGCATTGTTTTTGTTTATTTACATGTTGCTTGCAGAAGTTTGACGTTTTTCTTTGTTCACTCACAAAAAAAGCAAAAAAACACTGAACTCAGATCAGTTAGTTTAAATGTAACCTCATAGTTTCACTGTACAGATTGTTCTTTAGAGCCGCTGTGGTTTAAGTGCAGTACTTACTTTACAGCGTCAGTGCTGTGTGAGGCGTTTAGGGACCGTTATATTGCTGCTGAAAACACAGACAGGTGTATTAAACCACAGGTGAGCAGTTCTTCAGCCTGAATCCCATTTACCCTCGAAGATTTGACCTTTTTCAGACCACTATTATAAAAAGAACGTAATCTTTATGGCTTACCTCCCCAAATAAAGTTAATGTTGAGTCAGTGCGCCGTCTTGTGGTACAAATTGGTATTGCACTGAAGAACAGCCCAGTCCGCAGGATGAGTATGCAGATGTTTTAGACCCAGATGTTTTGGAGCTTTTTATTCACATTCTGTTGATTGTTTAGTTTATTTTGAAAGGTTTTCACGAAATGAGTGCAATTAAAGAGAAACGTTTTCCATGACGGGAGGTGTGTTATTATGTTTATCAATAAGTCAGACTTTTCTGAGTGACTTACCTTTCAAAGAGCTGTGCCGCCCTCTGGTCATACAGGTGTTACTGTCACACACATCTGCAGCAGTGTGATAGTTGTGTGTGTTTATGAAAATCAGACGTGCAGCACAGAGCAGTTATTGGTGACCTCATGAATATTTAGCCTTTAGAGATGTTTTCCAGCTCAAAGAGATTCAGAGTGAATGTTTTACCTTCTGTGAAGGCTCAGCTTAGATGTTTTATACGCAGGTTTGGAGCTCAGACTCGGTGCAGACCGTTGGCTTTTGTACAGTGACCTTTGACCTCCAGAGTTTCCTGTATGACTCAGATTTGGTTGTTTGGGTTTGATCATGTTTGTTTTTGTCAACTGCTGAACGGCTGCAGAGACGACTCAGCGATTGTGTGAGAGACGTCTAAATATGATGATTTCATGTTTAAATGTGGAGATTAATGCATTTGAACACTTTACACGTGACGGTCATGTGACCAAAACAAGTAGTTCATTTGTTTGTTTATTCATCCAGTTTTATGTTCACAGAAACTCAACCTGTTTCAACCTGTTTGTACTGACGGTAATTTTTACTTCAGGAGTCGTTGATGTCGGATTATGTTCAGGACGTCAGAGTTAATGTTTCCATGTGGTGTAAACTGATACAGGAAGGTCAAATATGTCTGTGTATCTGATAAAGTATGTGTTAAATAAGAGATGTGTTTTAACAAAAGGCAAAGCTGCTTTGAAAATAATTCCTAATGTGACAAAGAAGAAGATAAAACCTGAAGAACGTGTTTTCTGCATGGACGTGTTTGTTCCTGAAAGCTGCTCAGACCGCTCTGATAATTCGAGCTTCTTTTGTCACCTGAACATCTTTAAATGCAGATTTGTTTCCTCTGAAAACAAAACAGGTTCCAGACCAAAGATGGTTCACAGTATTTGTCAGCTTCGACCCTCCGGTGTGCGACGGGTCTGAGCAGATCTCGATGCCTTTACTGCCTGGGTTGAAATGATGAGTGTAGATGTTGTTATTCTGTTTCCTGCAGCTTTCACCGTTAAACTGTACTGAAACTAAAAACCATCAGTCTCCATCACATGAAAAAAAGGAGCTCAAAATATTTTTACTGAGAGAAAAGAAGCGATTGAAGAATCTCAGAGTTGCTGCTGAAAACCCGACTTTAGTATTTTTGTTATTTTCATACATGAAACTTCCTTCGTGTCCTCTGACTGACCAGCTGATTGTTGAACAGTGATAACAGAAAATGACGTGTAAATCCTGAGTGGTACTAATAATGTATTAAACTACAGTACATCAGTATTGTCCTCCACCTTGTAACGAAATGATGGATTAATAAATTATTTGGTGAAAATAACCTTTGTTTGATTTCATTTTACTCCTTCTCTTTGATGACGTTCATCAGGCTGCATGTAAACAGACGTGCTGCATCACCACTAAGCTTTCTAAGTTATGCTGCAATAGATGTAGGCTGCCGGGGATTCCCATGATGCATTGAGTTTTTAATTTCCAGTCACTTTTCTCACTCATTATGTGTTAATAGTGACCTCTCTGCATTGAATCATATCTGTTATTAACCTCTGTCTCTCTTCCACAGCATGTCTTCATCCTGTCTTCCTTCTCTCACCCCAACCAATCACAGCAGATGGCCCCGCCCCTCCGTGAGCCTGGTTCTGCTGGAGGTTTCTTCCTGTTAAAAGGGAGTTTTTCCTTCCCACTGTCGCCAAAGTGCTTGCTCATAGGGGGTCATATGATTGTTGGGTTTTTCTCTGTATCTATGAAGCGCCTTGAGGCGACTTTTGTTGTGATTTGGCGCTATATAAATAAAATTGAATTGAATTAAGTCGTTTTCTTTTCTGCTGTTATGGAACATTTAAAGCTGCATTAAATGATTTCAAACACGAGTGAGTCATCTAATAATTATATTAATTTTGTCATTATTGTCTGTACAGTGTGCGTTACACTGGTGCAGTGTCTCCTCACAGGAAGCTGGCTCGGCCCTGTCTGTGTGGCGTCTGCTCGGCGTCTCTCTAAGAGTGACCGTGGTTATCTCAGCTGGACTGTGTGGAATAAACAACCTTTCATAATATTTTTGATGCCCTCGGTCGTTACTCTTGTTAAATGTAAGCAGTAATAGACTGGCTTGTTTTTTGCGCATACATGTGTGAGGACGTGCTTGTTCTCCCAGACGAGGCATCTTTGCTCGTTCACGTGACCACACGTCCCTCTTTGTTTAACATGATGTTTTAATTACATTTAATTCTGGTTTTCGTGATCTTATTTAGAAAAAAGCTGCTACTAGTGTGTGTCTTTTTTTTTTAATTGTTCATTTAACAACATTTTTGTGGCTCTCAAAGCACCTTGGTCACAACATCTTCATCAGTCTGTTTTTATTTTGTATTTTTGTCTGGAAATCTCCTCTCATACATTTAAGAATCCTTCCTTTGGTTTCTTTAAAGCCACCAACTTTATTATGTTTATTGGAGATTATAAGAGAAGTCGTGCCTGAGTTTACACGTGAGCAGGAGATATTATTGTTATTGCTGTTTGGGTTTGTTTTATTGCAACAAAAGGAAGAGGGAAAATAGATTGTGGTTGTTTATACAAATTTCAATATCTGTCGATATTCAAGGACGAACTTTGATGTTTCAAGATATGAAACCTAAAAATGTCTAAAAACAAGGAGCAAGTGTAGAAATGTCTGCTCTTAAAGGCAGCTGTATTTCAGGGTTTCAGGTTTCTTTTTTTTCTTGTGTCGTTACCACAGTGACTCTACATTTGATCTGTTTTCATGCTGCGTCATGTGTACTTACATGTAGCAATAATGATTATTACTATTATTCCACTACAGGCGGATCATATAAAAATTGTGTCATGCACAAAGAGGAAGTGTCCTCTGTAGTTCTTGTGAACTCTCTGCTGCGTGCTGATAAGATAAAACAAGACATTTGCTAAATGGACGACTTCAGGCTTAAACCACAGGCTGCACTTCCTCTTCCCCGGGTGGCTCAGCTACAAACCAAGAGGCTTTTCAGCAGATACAAATAATCCTGTGGCAGAATAAACTGTAACCAATTACAGTGTTTTATTCATACGCAGGCATGTAGGCGCTGGGAGCTGCTCAGAAGAACGCAGAAATTTATCAGCGAGCAGTTTAATCATCTGAAGAATCTAAAATAATCCAGACTCTTTATTTCACTAAAGCTTTGGCCTGACAGTCGCAGTCAGAGCCACACGCTCCTCCTTTATAATGATGCAGTATTCAACAACAACACACCACAACATGTCTAATCATTTTCTGTTTTCTTGACTCCATCAGTGCTGCAACCTGGCCCCTGTAACACAAGCCGAGCCTGTTTCAACAATAAAGCAGAGCCATCCTATCGCCTCACTGAAGGAGTCAGAGGTTTATCTTTGTCCTCTCATTTGTCACCTAGTTATATATTTAAAGAAATTCAATGAGGTAAAACAAAAGAAACCACAATATTAATCAGTTGTGAAAATAATGTGATGCAAGGTTTCTTTGCTGCATATCTTAAATTCCCCTCATGACTGTCACGGTTCTGAGTCATTTTGACCGAGCTTTTTGTGTTTCTTATGCTTTGGTGTTTTTCTAGATTATGATTTATGTTCTGATTCTTGAGTTGTGCTGGTCTGATTTTGTGTTACGGGTTATATTTTCTGTCAAGTCTGTCTCTCTCTGTCAAGTCCACGTCGTTGTAGATTGTTTCTTGTTTCCTGTTTTACTTTGAAGGTTCATGTCTGATGTCAGTGTGTTCAGTTTTACTTCCCCCCTGTCTCGTTAGCCCTAATTTCACCCAGCTGCGTCTCCCTCCTGTTTCCCATTCCCTGATTACTCCCCTGTGTATAGAAGCCCTGTCCTTCGTTCTCTGTCGTGTCGTACCCTCTATATGCTTTGTGTTTTGTCTCCTGTCCCTGTTTAGTTTCTCTGTTCCAGTTCAGTCTGTAGTACGGATGTTCTGAGTTTTGGTTTGGTGAGTTTAAGTTATCGAGGATTTTTCCTAGTGATGGTGAGATGAAGCCTCATGATAACCTGAAGCTTTCCACCCAATTGGTCGACTCATGGTTCGAAGCATTGTGATGATTCATTTGCTCTACTGCGCCATCAAGTGGATAATTCAAGTGAAGCGGGCTCTGTGATTATAATGATGTGTAAACCTCTAAACTGAATAAATAAATTGTTTTCTTGGTTATTTATCCTGAATATTGTCTCAGTATGTGTGATACAAAAGAGAAAGTGGAAACTATCAGGACAGAGTTTTGGTATGATTGTGTAACTGTTAGCCTCAGACAGTCAGTCAATAGTATAATCCAGATCATAGATCAGTACATTTGCATATTTTTATAACTATAAAAAGAAAGCTGACACTTTCGAGACTTTATCTAATGTGTAAGCATCACAGCAGATGCCTTAGATTAGAATCAGTGAGCTGTCGGCTTTCAGCCCCGACCGTGTCCGTGCTGTCTGGGGAGAAAGGCGACATCTCACTGATTCTGATGCGTCAGCGGGTCAGCGCTTTGTGTTTACGTCTTTGTGGAGAATCGGTGTACCTGCTCTCATTTACTGTTTTAGCTGTTTGGTGGTTGTTGAAATGTAGTAATATTTATATTAAAAATTGATTCAGGATTTTAATGAATCGATATCACGTTATCCAAGCTAGAATTGATTTTAATCGATAATCAAAACCCGCTAGTACCTGTGTAATCATGCTTATGTACATCTGGATAATGACACAAACTAGTGTTTGGCGCTTCACTTTTTAATAAACTAAAAGACAGAAATCAGATTATAGGATCTGTAGTGTTGTTTATTTATATTATGGTGCTTATCATTTGTGATATTTATTACTGTGTGCATACTTTATTAGGAGAGATAAAATGAAATAAAAAATCTCTTCCTTCCTGGTTCCATCGAAGAAGAAATGCTCAAGTAACTATGTAACACGTACGTAATCCAATTCCACAACACAGTGTGATGGGAAATCAGCTGTGTTTTTCTGTCCATTTTATTTCGAATCTGCCGCGAACCGGTGAACCAGTCCCTGAATCAGTCACGTGGTACGGACTGCCCACGAGGCCTCGAACGTCACTGCATATGTAATCAAAGCAAGCCTCGATACTCGCTTCACAGAAACGCCCCCGAGATTACCCGACACACGATTCGACGCTTCGACACACAGGGCACATCACTAATTTTTCCAGCAGTAAAAGCTGCGTTTTGAGGTTGAATCCCGTCTCCAAGAGTCCTGCATTTTGGGTCCACCCTCCTGTCTGCCACACAGCCCATCATGACAGTAACACAGTTGTAAAGTGTAAACAATACTTTAATGTTTAACACTTCAGTGTTTAATGTTAATGTTAGTGAATTAATGTATATGTTCCTCAGAGTCTCCACAGTGACTCGAACAAATATTTATTCTTTTAATTTGACCATCAAAAACCATCAGAGAGTAAAACCTCATTTCACATTAAATTTTGTGAAATAGACAAAGAAAATTCATAATGAGCTAAAACACTTTACTAGTTAATTAAAATATCTTTTATGTTTCTTGTATGATTTTACTGATGCTGCATATTTTGAATATTCACACCATTTAAGTTTGATCAAGAAGCTGAATTTGCAGGTGGTGATTTTTAGTTCAGAAAATAAATGAGAAGTGGAGGACGATGAAGCAACTCTGTGGTTTTACTATCGTTGTTGTGTACTGGATGTTTAAAAACGATCTGTCTACACGTGTGGTTATTAGAAATATAACATAGAACAATAAAACATTAAGAAAGTTATCGTACTTGTTAAAGAGCAGTCTGCAGAAAAACAGGCTCAGTGACACCATGAAGGTTAAAGCTGGTTTGAAATGACTGACACACTGAGACGTGAATGTTTGCTGAGCGAAGCTTTAATCAGAGAAGATTTCATCAGGCTTTAAAGACACACATGATGTAAAAACATCTATTCTCCATTAAAATGATGTAAATACAGACTGCAGTTTTCTATCAACTTTCTCTTCAGTTAACATGGACGTTACAGGTTCAGTTCCAGGTGTCACTCAAAGTGAAGCTGCAAACATTCAAAATAAAAGCACCAACAAACACATCAAAAGTAACACTTCACAACAATTATTCTTAATAAATTGTAAACTGATGGGTGATTAACTTTTAGTAAATAATCTACTGTTAACAAAACAAATTATGTTTGATAATGTTTACTAATCATGTGTAATGTTGAAGGTGAGTCTTATGTATGTAATTAGTTTCTAGTTGCTTGCTCTAATCCTCTGGGATTCAAATAAACATGAACAGTGAGTGAAAAAGCACATAAATGGTGCTCTCCAGGTTCACTGGGATTTATGGCTCTGCCTGTTTAAGCAGTAAAATTCAATTCGATTCGAGTCATTCCATATAAATTTGTTACAGTCAAATCAGTTTCAGCACGATTATCGTCAGAGGTTTTAGGGCAATTCCCTTTAAACTGAGCTGCATTATTTTAAAAATGAGAATAAAAACAGCGATTTATGTTTGTATCAGTTAGCAAAGATAAATAAATACCTAGCTGGATTGTAAATGACTGAGTCATCACTCAGACAGTAAATTCCATGTTAGAGAAAGAAAGTGAACGAGTGGAGACTTCGGCTTCTAAAACATTTGTTTATTCACTTATTTTTTTTTAATGTTCCTTCTTGCATAAATGAGTTGCTGCATTATGAGATACAGTTTGGGTCAATCTGATTACTACTGAAGCATTTGATGCAATGGAAATGACCATTATCAGGCTTGTAACAGCGAAATATGTTTTCGCGACCAATGGAGTTCCCAATATTTCTCAGGGCCACACTAATCCTGTTTGAATTAATGTTCCCCCCATGTGGCTTGAATAAAGCATTAAACACAAACGCCTTTTCACCCCACTCATGTCCATTAAAGAGACATCTGAGCCTATCAGTGATCCTGAAGTTTCCATTAGGATTTGCACACCTTTCATAACATGGAGTGGCACGAGAGAAGAAGACCAACAAATCACCATCGTTATCTACAAGACTTTGCAGATTCTGCAGAACACGCCACTCAGCATGTTCAGTATATTGAATTCCTTGCTCAGTGGTTACGCGTTTTATTTGGGCTACCACAAGTCTAGGAGTGCTGAGGATGCCGTCATTCCATTGTGTCTGTTGGTTTGGCATCACCCTTCTCAGGTCATAAGAGATTCTGTTTCCATCCTTCGGAATCCTTGCAGCCACAGCATACATTAGTTTTATGTCGTACCTGTCACAAAAAAGAAACACACACACATTAACATTGTTTATAGAGAGCTTTGTGCCAGCTGGTAAAGATGGCTAACATAAATGTCAGATGTATGTTGTTACATGTACACTGTTGTTGTTGACAGCCATATTATGGGGAATTCCCTTCACATAAAGAACAATAAAACAAGAATTAAGTGATACAAAGTTACGATATAAATATATCATAATAATAATAATATCATTATTTTCAGTCCAGAAAGACGGGGTGCTAAACGTCCCCAGAAACAAAGCCAGACTGGATGGAGGTGTAGTCCTCTCTACATCTCTGCTCTCTTATCTCAGCTTTATTTATGTAGAACTTTACATACAAGAGAAAGCAGAGTGAAAAGACAACGAGCAGCAGGAAATAAGAACTGAGAGGATAATAAATTATCAGAGCAACAATAATTACAGAGACACATCATTATATGCAACAAGGTGATAAACTGTATAAAGAAATCTGTAGGAGCATTGTTTTTAGTTATTGTATGGAGGATGTAAGGAAATCATTACAGATGCTTCCTCTATATTTTGATTGTATCTTAGTCAGTTTTCCAAATTCACAAAATCATGTCCATTATTTTCTAAAAAAGTCTAGTTCTTTATTTTTAATTTATTTTGAACTAGTTTTTTCACACCTAGTTTTAGATTTTAGTTTAGTTTTCACTATAATAACTGCCTGTAACCATATGTCAACACCTTATTACATAGCTAAGCCCTGTTGAGCTTACCAAACAGCCCTGACTGCACATGAAAACAAGTAATAAAAAAATATTTAATTTCAGAGACTTTAGATGATGCTGACTTACCCGTTTCGGATATTTGTCCTTATCTGATTTGCAAGTCCTGCGAGCTGTTCTAAGTCTATTTCAGCCAGACTTCCAGCAGGCAGACAGAAGATCATCGTCACAGTGATCCACCAGAGACCAGCCATCTGCACTCAGAGTTTCATAACAGAGCAGAGTTATTGACATCTACACAGGCTGTTTCTCACATCAGCTTTTCTTCACTCATTCAGTAATCTGTATACACCATCAGTAGTTCATTTATCATTACACAGCCTTCTCCGTTTAAGTGTAAATATGGCTTTAAAGTAAAAAATTCCTCCTCTTCCTCAGGACCTCCACAAACCCCTCACTCAGCTTGTCAGCACATTCAAACCCAGAGCTTTTTGTTGTGGAGCATAAATACATTTAACTGGATGTTACCAAAACATCTTCCACTGAGTGATTTAAGATCAGCTGACCCTGATTTGCATGAACAGGTGTCCACATCTGGAGCTGAATGTGAGAGACTTAAAATGTCAGACCTCAGGTGTTTAAATAGAATTTAAGACTTTTTGAATAAAACTCAAATGTGGTTACAACTCTGCTGTTTTGGTGTCCCCAAAATGTCTGATTCAGTTTTAGTAGAGAACCGGTGTTTGAACACTATTGCCAAATGTCCTTAAACCAGAGTAAAACCATGTAAAACCACTATTTATAGTAAACCAAATACATTTTTCTTAAGTGTTTCTTACCTGCAGTCAGGTGAGTTGTTCGTCTGTTTTTAAACCTTTTTTTAATCGTTCGTAAAACAGACGCTTATTTCAGGACAGGATTTTTCAGATATCTGTTTCTCACAGGCAAAGTCACATCTGAGACACCTCTGTTTGTGTCTGACCAATATATCCTAATCTTAAGAGCCAATCACAGTGCAGCATCCATCCAGCGGGTGTAACTTAACATAATTACTTATTGCAAAGCAGGCTGATGTGATCGTGGCTAAAGCACTCCAACAAAGGGCACAAAAGTGTTTCTAGGAAGAAAAAAGAGGAAGACATGAGTCATGAGAAAAAGGAGGTGGAGAAGGAGGGGCCTCCTCCTGCTGCTGCTGATGCAGAGACAGGACATGCCTCAGGTAAAAACTCCTGTCGATTCATAAAGAAGTTATTTAGAGAAATCCCAACAAATACATCACCCTGTAACATGAAATCATGCATGCTGTGCTCATGTCATTTGATCCATACAATTCTCATTATACCATACAAACACTTTACAAACATCCAGACAGGAGATTTGCACAGGAGGATGTCCAAATTGAGGCACTTCAAATATTTCCATCTCAACAGTAATGATGAGGGGACGCTCTACATACTTCAAGATTCCCAATAAATGTACGTCAGTGCTAAAGCTTAGCACAAATACAGTCCCGATCAAAAGTTTAAGACCACTTGACAAAATGACAAAAAATCCTATTTTGCATGGTTGGAACTTAACAAGGTTCCAAGTAGAGCTTCAGTATGCAACAAGAAGAAATGGGAGCGAGACAAAACATTTTTTGAGCATGCAATTTATTGAAAACAACGCTTAAACTGAAACAGGTTGTTTTACAGCTGATCAGAAGTTTAGGACCACACCTGCAAAAAATATGGGTCAACCCCCAAAACAGAAATCAAAGTTCATCAGTAGCTCCACCGTTATTGTTAATCACTTCACAAATTCGTTGCGGCATGCTTGATGCAAGTGTTTCCATGAGGTGAGTGGAAAGATTTCTCCTGTTGTCTATTTTTGTAAACATCCCTTGCTATCCATCCACAAAGGTTCTCAACTGGATTTAGATCAGGGGAACACGCAGGATGGTCCAAAAGAGTGATTCTCCTGGAAGAAGTCCCTTGTCCTACAGCATTGTGTACTGTAGCGTTGTCCTGTTAATAAACCCAGTCGTTACCACACAGATTCAATTCAATTCAATTCAATTCAATTTTATTTATATAGCGCCAAATCACAACAAAAGTCGCCTCAAGGCGCTTCATAGATACAGAGAAAAACCCAATAATCATATGACCCCCTATGAGCAAGCACTTTGGCGACAGTGGGAAGGAAAAACTCCCTTTTAACAGGAAGAAACCTCCAGCAGAACCAGGCTCAGGGAGGGGCGGGGCCACCTGCTGCGACCGGTTGGGGTGAGAGAAGGAAGACAGGATAAAAGACATGCTGTGGAAGAGAGACAGAGGTTAATAACAGATATGATTCAATGCAGAGACGTCTGTTAATACATAGTGAGTGAGAAAGGTGACTGGAAAGGAAAAACTCAATGCATCATGGGAATCCCCCGGCAGCATATTGCAGCATAACTAAGGGAGGATTCAGGGTCACCTGGTCCAGCCCTAACTATATGCTTTAGCAAAAAGGAAAGTTTTAAGCCTAATCTTAAAATCGATCGTGGCTCAAAGAGTTGGCAGTTTGTCTTGTAATCGGAAGGTTGCCGGTTCGAGCCCCGGCTCGGACAGTCTCGGTCGTTGTGTCCTTGGGCAAGACACTTCACCTACCGCCTTCTGGTGTTGGCCAGAGGGGCCGATGGCGCGATATGGCAGCCTCGCTTCTGTCAGTCTGCCCCAGGGCAGCTGTGGCTACAACTGTAGCTGCCTCCACCAGTGTGTGAATGTGAGAGTGAATGAATAGTGGAATTGTACAGTGCTTTGAGGGCCCCGAAAAGCGCTATATAAAATGCAATCCACTATTATTATTATTATTATTATTAATTATTATTAAAAGTAGAGATAGTGTCTGTCTCCCGAATCCAAACTGGAAGCTGGTTCCACAGAAGAGGGGCCTGAAAACTGAAGGCTCTCCCTCCCATTCTACTTTTAAATACTCTAGGAACAACAAGTAGGCCTGCAGAGCGAGAGCGAAGTGCTCTAATAGGGTGATATGGTACCACAAGGTCATTAAGATAAGATGGGGCCTGATTATTTAAGATGAAGGCCTTCAGTCATGAGGGATGCTCTTGGCAACATCTGGACATAACCAGCGGCTGTTAGACGCCCCTGCACCTCCTGAAGCTCCATTGTTCCACTGAAAGAAAAAACACCCAGACCATTATAGTGCCCCCTCCACTCTGGCGCAAAAAAAACAAAACATTCAGCTGGGGTTTGTCATACCAGTAACGTTGGAAACTGTGAGGACCATCAAGGTTACATTTTTTTTCTCATCAGAGAACAAAACTTTCTTGCACCTGTCCAATGTTTGACAGTCTTACTGCGTCCCACCTCAGCAGCTAGAGACCTTGCTTATGCAGTTCAACAACCACGTTCAAAAAGGTGATGTTTTCTTTGCCTTTGCCATCAGAAAGTCATGACAGTGTAACCACCTGACAGAAAATGACAATGAATACACATTTTTGCACAGATTTGGCCTTTTAAAGCCATGTGGTCCTAAACGGTTGATCAGCTGTGTTACGGTCCGGGTCATATTTTGGATCGTAGTGGTTGGATTTTGTTCCGTGTGTGTTCTGTGCCTTTTAGTCTCTGCAGGTCCTTCCTGATTGGAGAGCTGGCAATCACTGATTGGTTCCTATCATCAAGTGGCCGTTTTAAAAACGCTCTCCAGCAGCTGTCCCCTGGCAGCAACTGGCAGCAGCAGCAGACCCGTCCTTGGCCTCCAAACCATCGGTGATGAAGTTTCACGTCTGTCTTTAGAGAATCATTAATCTTTGTATATAGTGTGTGGAGATACTTTCACTTTTAATAATAATTAATAGGCACTGAAGCAGAATGGTCACTGAGGCAATTAAACAACTCCTTGGTGGCAGAGCCCCTGGTGTTGATGAGGTCCGCCCCGAGTTCCTGAAGGCTCTGGACGTTGTAGGGCTGTCCTGGCTGACACGCCTCTGCAATGTTGCGTGGAGATCAGGGGCAGTACCTGTGGACTGGCAGACCGGGGTGGTGGTCCCCATCTTTAAGAAGGGGGACCGGAGGGTGTGTTCCAACTACAGGGGGATCACACTCCTCAGCCTCCCCGGGAAAGTCTATGCCAGGGTGCTGGAAAGGAGAGTTCGTCCGCTAGTCGAACCTCTGATGCAGGAGGAACAATGCGATTTTCGTCCTGGTCGCGGAACACTGGACCAGCTCTTCATCCTCTCGAGGATACTTGAGGGTGCATGGGAGTTTGCCCAACCAGTCTACATGTGTTTTGTGGACTTGGAGAAGGCATTCGACCGTGTCCCTCGGGCTGTCCTGTGGGAGGTGTTGCGGGAGTATGGGGTGTCTGGCCCATTGCTACGGGCCATTCGATCCCTATACAACCGTTGCAAGAGCTTGGTTCGCATTGCCGGCAATAAGTCGGACTCGTTCCCGGTGGGTGATGGGCTCCGCCAGGGCTGCCCTTTGTCACCGGTTCTGTTCATAATTTTTATGGACAGGATTTCTAGGCGCAGCCAAGTGGCGGAGGGCTTTCGCTTTGGTGGCCTCAGGATCTCATCTCTGATCTTTGCGGATGATGTGGTTCTGTTGGCTTCATCGGGTGAGGGCCTCCAGCTCGCACTGGAGCGGTTCGCAGCCGAGTGTGACGCAGCGGGAATGAGGATCAGCACCTCCAAATCTGAGGCCATGGTTCTCAGCCGGAAAAGGGTGGAGTGCCCACTCCGGGTCGGGGATGAGGTCCTGCCCCAAGTGGAGGAGTTCAAGTATCTCGGGGTCTTGTTCGCGAGTGATGGGAGAAGGGAGCCGGAGATCGACAGACGGATTGGGGCTGCAGCTGCAGTAATGCGGACGCTGCACCGGTCCGTCGTGGTGAAGAGGGAGCTGAGTGTAAAAGCAAAGCTCTCAATTTACCGGTCGATCTACGTCCCTACCCTCACCTATGGCCACGAGCTGTGGGTAGTGACCGAAAGGACGAGATCGCGGATACAAGCGGCGGAAATGAGCTTCCTCCGAAGGGTGGCTGGCCTCTCCCTTAGAGATAGGGTGAGAAGTTCGGCCATCCGGGAGGGGCTCAGAGTAGAGCCGCTGCTGCTCCACATCGAAAGGAGCCAGCTGAGGTGGTTTGGGCATCTGGTAAGGATGCCCCCTGGGCGCCTCCTTGGTGAGGTGTTCCAGGCATGTCCCACCGGGAGGAGGCCCCGGGGCAGACCCAGGACACGCTGGAGAGATTACATCTCTCGGCTGGCCTGGGAACGCCTTGGTGTTCCCCCGGATGAGCTGGAGGAGGTGGCTGGGGAGAGGGAGGTCTGGGCCTCTTTGCTTAGGCTGCTGCCCCCGCGACCCGGCCTCGGATAAAGCGGATGAAGATGGATGGATGGATGGATGGATGAAGCAGAATGGGTGAACTGCCTTATTATTTTCTGTACTTTCTCTTGTTTATTCAATTAGGGAGTTAGAGGTAGCGCTTGTCTTTTGTTTGGCTTTTGTTTCACACAGGGTTTAGGTAGCACCTCCCTTTTTGAAATAGCTTTGTTTGTTATTTTGGCCTTTGTTTGCCCCGGAGTTAAAGCTTTCAGTTTTTGGTAGCAATAAAACCACCTTAACCTGTAAAGCATTGTTTTCAATAAATTGCATGCTGAAAAAACATGTTTAGTCTCACTCCAATTTTTTCTAGTTGCATGTTGAAGCTCAACTTGGAACCTTGTTAACATCCAACCATGCAAAAGATGAGTTTTTGCCATTTTTCAAGTGGTCTTAAACTTTTGATCGGGACTGTATGTGTATATTAATGTTGTAGTCATAATAATGCTGACAGGTTTTATGTCAAAAGTCAGTTACTCAGTGAAAAAACATTTTTGAGAGATCCCTAAAATACTGAATGCAAAATTACAAGGAAAACTAAAATAGCCAAAGAGGAAGTAATGAAGTGAAGACAGTATGATTGAGTAGCGAAATAAAGCTGACTGATGTAATTCTGCATAAAATACTGACCTGCAGCTCATATTCATTATGACTCATGAAACACATTTATGTCAATATTTTGGTTTTCTATGAGTTGGTATTTGTTTAGTATTGGGTTTAGTCAAATATACAATATAAATACATAAATCACATTAAAAAAAATTGAGATTTGGAGCGGTAGCATCTGTGTGATGGTTCTCTAAGTTAGTAAAATGTTTTGGCTCTCCTTTCCAAAATGGCACACAGCCGGCTTGTCAGTATCACTTTATTTGTTAAATATTTTATACTCGGGGTATGAAGAGTGAGGCTGTGGCAAGATTTTGTTTTTTCATTAATTAATTTTTTGTCTTCATAAAATAAACTTTGTACTGGACTTTCACAGCCAGAATCTTTTAGATATTGCTTTTGTAATGCTGCAGTCTATCTCCTCTTACCCTTTTCTGCAGAAAGATACAGTGGGGAAAAAAAGTATTTAGTCAGCCACCGATTGTGCAAGTTCCCCCACTTAAAATGATGACAGAGGTCAGTAATTTGCACCAGAGGTACACTTCAACTGTGAGAGACAGAATGTGAAAAAAAAATCCATGAATTCACATGGTAGGATTTGTAAAGAATTTATTCGTAAATCAGGGTGGAAAATAAGTATTTGGTCACCTCAAACAAGGAAAATCCCTGGCTCTCACAGACCTGTAACGTCTTCTGTAAGAAGCTTTTCTGTCCCCCACTCGTTACCTGTATGAATGGCACCTGTTTGACCTCATCATCTGTATAAAAGACACCTGTCCACAGCCTCAACCAGTCAGACTCCAAACTCCGCCATGGCCAAGACCAAAGAGCTTTCGAAGGACACCAGGAAAAGAATTGTAGACCTGCACCAGACTGGGAAGAGTGAATCTACAATAGGCAAGCAGCTTGGTGTGAAAAAATCAACTGTGGGAGCAATCATCAGAAAATGGAAGACATACAAGACCACTGATAATCTCCCTCGATCTGGGGCTCCACGCAAGATCTCATCCCGTGGGGTCAAAATGATCATGAGAACGGTGAGCAAAGATCCCAGAACCACACGGGGGGACCTGGTGAATGACCTGCAGAGAGCTGGGACCAAAGTAACAAAGGTCACCATCAGTAACACACTACAACGGCAGGGAATCAAATCCCGCAGTGCCAGACGTGTTCCGCTGCTGAAGCCAGTGCATGTCCAGGCCCGTCTGAAGTTTGCCAGAGAGCACATGGATGATACAGCAGAGGATTGGGAGAATGTCATGTGGTCAGATGAAACCAAAGTAGAACTTTTTGGTATAAACTCAACTCGTCGTGTTTGGAGGAAGAAGAATACTGAGTTGCATCCCAAGAACACCATACCTACTGTGAAGCATGGGGGTGGAAACATCATGCTATGGGGCTGTTTTTCTGCCAAGGGGACAGGACGACTGATCCGTGTTAAGGACAGAATGAATGGGGCCAAGTATCGTGAGATTTTGAGCCAAAACCTCCTTCCATCAGTGAGAACTTTGAAGATGAAACGAGGCTGGGTCTTCCAACATGACAATGATCCAAAACACACCGCCCGGGCAACAAAGGAGTGGCTCCGTAAGAAGCATTTGAAAGTCCTGGAGTGGCCTAGCCAGTCTCCAGACCTCAACCCCATAGAAAATCTGTGGCGGGAGTTGAAAGTCCGTGTTGCTCGGCGACAGCCCCAAAACATCACTGCTCTTGAGAAGATCTGCATGGAGGAATGGGCCAAAATACCAGCTACTGTGTGTGCAAACCTGGTAAAGACCTATAGTAAACGTTTGACCTCTGTTATTGCCAACAAAGGTTATGTTACAAAGTATTGAGTTGTATTTTTGTTATTGACCAAATACTTATTTTCCACCCTGATTTACGAATAAATTCTTTACAAATCCTACCATGTGAATTCATGGATTTTTTTTTCACATTCTGTCTCTCACAGTTGAAGTGTACCTCTGGTGCAAATTACTGACCTCTGTCATCATTTTAAGTGGGGGAACTTGCACAATCGGTGGCTGACTAAATACTTTTTTGCCCCACTGTAGGTTTCAAAACCACAATGACTTAACACAGTTTAAAATAACATTGTCTCCGTCTCCACAGCAGATGCTTCCTGTCAACATTCTGACTTTCACTTCTTGTCTGGAAAATCAGACTGTTCCTCTTTTTGCAGAGGCAGCAAGAAACTATTCCTCTTTTACAGAGACAATTTTAGAGTTACAAGCAAACACGATTAACCTCTCACCTATAAATGAGATAAAGTCTACTGTGTGTGTCAGCATGAACTGCACTCAGTTTCACCTTGTAACCTTTTCCACCAGACAGAAGGCCAGCACATACACATTTCAGATTATAACAAGCATTCAAAAGCATTTAAGATTATTGATTCAACTCAACAGTTTAGAGTGGTTATAACTGCACCTGTAATAAAGGCTAATTGGGTACCAATATGTTTAAACATCTGAATACAATATCAATACTGCAGATTGTATTATTAATGCAATGGTAATGATGATGATTATTAACAATAGCAGCAAAATATATTTCTAATTCCTCACAATAACTAATGACTTCGCCCTAAAACGGGTGGATTAGATTGAAATCTCGTTATTCACTCTGAATTATTCTTGGACACTAACAAATGCAAAAAAAGATTCATTACATTTGCAAAAATCATATTGTTTTTCACTTGAATTATGGGTTCTGTGTGTGGTAGAGTGTTGAAATGTGTGACTCTCTATCTCATTGTGTCAGAGGAACATTTAGGGACTCTAATTTACCTACCTGAGTGACTAAACCAGGTAGTGGAGCACTGCCATGTAATAGGAAAGGACTGTAGATACTAAAGTGGAGCAAATATGACTTTTGCATTTAGGTAAAAGTAATTTACCTAAGGGATTGACTCCAAAATAAAATCTTTTATTTTGAAGGAGCATATCGGAAGTAAATGTCTGCTTGTTGTCATATCATTTTGAAATGTTTCCCGGAAGTGGCAGCGCTCATTTTAGAGGACTTGATTATGAGCTCGGTTAGCAGATGGATCCAGAAAGTCCTCCAAAGTCCGGTTCTGTGGACAGAGCTGAGCTGGACCGACACTGTCAACCACCGGATGTTGACTTAAAGACGGAACTGGAGTCGAGAAACGAAGGTGAGTTTACTCCCCGCTACTGGAAACAGACTCACTGATGCTGATAAGCTAACGCTAGCATCGCGCTAGGTCCTCTCTGATGGTATGTCACCTCCACTTAGCTCCTCCCACCAGCGCGCAGAGCAGGTGAGGAGACAGGAGAAAAGCTGATCAACCAAAAACAAAACGCTAGAGTAAATACGACGATTTTTTTTGTAAAAAATAAATAAATAAATAAATAAATAAATGATCAACATGCACTAAATTAAAAAAATTAAAAAGAATACGAACGGCAACTCGGTTTTTGTAAAGATGTTTTTCTCAGAGGTCAAAGATCATGCAAACAGTACACACATCTAAACATGTAAACAAATAAAACATTAACAAGACCGTATGAAGTACCTGTAATCAAATCACTGAGCAATAACTAGGGCTGGGTATCGTCACTCATTTCTAGAATCGATTCGTTTCCGATTCACAAGGTTCCAAATCGATTTGATCCACTATTCCGCGCTGTGTGTTTACATATTTGTGCAGAATCCGTGTTTCTGCTCTCATTTACTGTCTTAGCTGTTTGGTGGTTGTTGAAATTTTGTGAGGTTTCACCTGAGATTCTGGCATTTTGGGAAAAATAAATTTATATTACAAAATCGATTCAGGATTTTAATGAATCGATTTCACGTTATCCAAGCCAGAATCGATTTTAATCGATAAATTGATTATAAAAACCCACCCCTAGTAATAACCAGGTGAATCACTGAATCTGGACAACAGTTGCCAGTAGCAGCTAGTCCCTGTAGCTGAAGGTGAAGGGTGTGTACTCCTCAGTGTCCGCTCCTCTGGGGTCTCCTGGTGTAGATTCATTTCTTCCATAAAATATTTTGTCATGCTCAAAGGTCCTGGTGGAGGCTTTTATTTATTTTACTGAAAAAATTAAGTTTTTCATTGAGAAACCAGCACATTCTCTCTCCTTACTTGTTATTGATGGGCGCTTGGGTCAGGAACTGCAGTCAGACACCTATCAGGTTTTTTGATTCTTTATTTAATAGAAAATAATTTAAATTATTTAATCTCTTTCAATGTTTAATGAACCTGTTTTGACTCTTAGAATGTTTTTGAGTTTGGATTAACTGGTAGTGCTGCCACTTGGAGCTTTATTTTGAAAGGTCCTGCCTGTAGCATCTGTGTGATGATTCTCTCAGTTAGTGACAAATGTTTTGGCTCTGGGCCTTTCCAAACTGCACAGAGCTTGCTTTTTTTGACTTGGTTAATTTGTTAAATATTTCCTCCTGCTGTTTTGAAGAGTGACACTGGGCACGTTTTTGCTTTGCTGTATTCACAAAATAAACTACAACTTTGTTCTAGAACCTGTAATTCCAGTTAATAGCTCAGCAAATATAAATTAATCTTTCTTAATGATGAGCAAAATATGTCCTTCAAAAGCTGGACAGGACATAACAAAAATGTACTTTATGACTAAACACTGCAGGGTGAACACACTGTTATCTTGTTGTAAAAGACACAATGTTTTACTGATTCATTACCTACTGACATTGTAGGATTGGTTTTGATATTGAAAGATATGAAACCTAAAAAATGTCTAAGGACACAGGGAAAGTCTTGAAACATCGGCTTTTTTAGAGACTCTTAAAGGCAGCTGTGCTTCAGAGGAGAAATTTCTTTTCACAATTTCAGAACATCCCACAGCATTTTTACATTCTCATTGTGTCATTACCACAATGACTCTACTTTTATGGGTTTTTACACAGTGCCACGCATGTAGCAGTGATAATTATGTTTTTGGTCGAATTTATGTGTGCATCCCTGCACATCATTTTGTCTGTAAACACAATAGTTTGAAAAGCTGTGAATGAATCCTGATAAAACTTTGTAGGGGTGTCGAATGGTGTCATGTTAACGATCCCTTCAAATTTATCTTACACCCATCGAGGGCTTCATGGTCAACTCAGATTTATATGCAACAACTGACAAAAAGCCTTATAACTCAGAAACTATGACTCTTAGAAGTGTTTGTTGTCAATAAATAGAAACTTTGTCATATTTAACCTCTGACCTCAATTTTACATTTCACATCTGCCTTTCTTTTACGTTGACCCCAAAATGTCTTCAATCGTTAAAGAAAGTATTGTCAAGAAAAAGAGAATAAGCTGCCAAGTTAGTTAGAGACATACAGACAGACAGATAGAACTAGCTAGGTTCCGCTAAATGTCTATTGCACAGTGATGAGTTCTTATTTAGTGTTTGGTTTGTGCAAACACTACAGCTTAGTTTATAAATACAGTAGTATTTATAAATCAATACCTACTCCTACTCTGTCGTGTTTTCCTTAAAAGTACACATATAGGTGGCCCGACACTGTGAACCACCAGAAGTTGATTTAAAGATGGAACTGGAACCGAGAAAAAAAGGTGAGTTTTATTGCTGCTGCTGGAAACAGATTTGCTGCTGATGATAAGCTAACACTAGCATCACGCTAGCTTCTCTCTGATGGTATGTCACCTCCACTTAGCTCCTCCCACCAGCGCACAGAGCAGGTGAGGAGACAGGAGAAAGGCTGATCAACTGAAAACAAGTCCTGAATAAATACGAGCTCTATATATATATATATATATATATATATATATATATATATATATACCCCTAAAAGTCATATTAATCGTCATGGTCATGTAAAAATATGTTCATTATC
Source organism: Neolamprologus brichardi (assembly GCF_056152115.1). Taxonomy (NCBI): domain Eukaryota; kingdom Metazoa; phylum Chordata; class Actinopteri; order Cichliformes; family Cichlidae; genus Neolamprologus; species Neolamprologus brichardi. Next base: position 6,400,916 of record NC_142124.1, on the reverse strand, counting down.
CACAAAAAGTAACTGTCACTTTGTGAAAATTTTCTGGTTTCAGGACAAAATCAGCTCGGTATTAATGTTTGTGTTTCAGGTTTACCTCTGGGTGTCCAAAAAGTGATTATTGGTGAAAAAGAGGAGCAGGAGTGGAGCTCCAGTGTGGACCGGGAGGACCCAGACATTAAAGACGAACAGGAGGAGGTCGTCATCGCCCAGCTCACTTCCATCCCTGCCCCTGTGAAGAGTGAGGATGGTGAAGAGAAACCTGAATCCTTACAGCTTCATCACAGACAGAGTGAGGAGGTCAGTGACTCTGTGGGAGGACCAGAGCCTGATCCAGATCTACAGCCTGATGGGAAAACTTCAGGCTCTTCAGACACAGACGTCAGTGATTCTGATGAGTGTGAGCTGAGTGTGAGCCGTGAACCTGCAGCGCCTCGGGCATCAGGTGATGCTGATGAGAAACCATTCAGCTGCTCTGTCTGTGGGAGAAAATTTGGTCACAGCAGAAATCTGAGCAGACACCAGAGAACCCACACGGGAGAGAAACCTGTCAGCTGCTCTCAGTGTGGAAAAAGATTTGTGGACAGTGGAAACCTGCAGAGACACATGGGGATTCACACGGAAAAGAAACCGTTCAGCTGCTCTGAGTGTGGACGAAGCTTTAAAGACAAGACAACGCTAATAAACCACCGGAGGACTCACACGGGGGAGAAACCATTCAGCTGCAAGTTCTGCAGTAAAACGTTCACACACAGCGGGAATCTGAAACAACACCTGTGCATCCACACGGGAGAAAAACCCTACAGCTGCTCCAGGTGCAGCAAAACATTCGGCCGCAACGCCGACCTCAATTCTCACATGTTGATCCACACGGGACAAAAAGCTTTTAGCTGCTCCGAGTGTGGGAGAAGATTTACTCACAGCCGGAGTCTCAAACAGCATCTGAAGAGTCACGCCGAAGAGAAAGCCTTCAGCTCCTCGCTGTGTGGGAAAAGATTTTATAACGTCACACATGTGAAAAAGCACATGACGACTCACGTGAGAAAATCATTTATCACAAGAAAGAACATCAGCTGCTCCGCAGACTGATGAAGCTCCGAATCAACCAGGAGCTAAACAGGGTGTAGGATTGGTCTCATTTTAACACAGACACAAAACCCTCCACCAGCTACACCACTACCTCGTATGACTTACTCGTTGCATCCATGTACCTGAGGCACTTTATCTAGGGTCCGGCTCCCTCACTTTTCTCCTAAAGATGAAACTAAATTGTTATTTTTTCACATCCTGAGATATAATTTTACTCACAATGATGGTGAGGACAAAACTCCTGAAACAGAAGTTCTCTGCGCACCACCAACATGTTCATGTTTTAAATCGATTTTCCCCACATGGTGAGAAACCAGCTGAGGAAAAACTTTATTATTGGCGTCTCTGTACACGTGAAGCTCGAGACTCTAGTGATCAGTTAGCAGAATGCTAAGCTAGTTGATAGGTGTTACGGTCGCTGACCGGGGGTCTCCCCATGTGAGAGAGCTCTTTCTCCTCCTTCTGTGTTCCAGGTCTGCCTCACAAGCTGCAGCTGAGATGTGGTGCAGCTCGTCAGCACTGCATCAAGGCTGCCGCCTCAAAATGCCACGCCCCCTTTTCCTTCGCTTTTCTCTGGGATGTGGGCTACAGTGGTTCGGGCAGCAGGCTGTCGCTGTGTGAATTTATGAAAAATGTTGTGACTTTGGTGTTGTGAGTAAAGGTGTGCCTTTACAGAGATAATTGTGAACCACAGTGGATTTTGGGCCTCATTGGGTCGTGAAATAGTTTTTTACTGACGTTAACTTTGTGGCAGTTAATAGTTTTCTTTTCACTTTGTGTCACACCCCACCCCTGATACAACCTTGCTTTTAAGTAGGGTGTAACAATAGGCATCATGGGAAAAGGAAGCAGCTCACCTGTCCAGGAGAAGACGTTTGTCTCGCCATCTTTCTTTTCATGTTATGTTAATAATTTAATAATAATTTAACAATTTGTTTCTTACATTGAATATTACACCACTCCTCTGAAACATTATACAGTATACAGAACAATTATTTGCACTGCTTTCATAATTAAATGAAGCTGTTAAAGACTAAATGGAACATTCTGATTTTTGTAAATTATTCAAGGGGCAAACAACATGAAGATGCAACATCTGTGGGTTTGAGCTAACGCCATGACATAAACCAGTTGATAAAGTACCTGAAAGAAAGACAAAAACCAATCTGCAGCTTTTGAAAAACTGACATTAAAATATTTTAATTCTACAAGTAAAAATCAGAAGCAGAGTCTTTTATGACAAAAGTATTTATTTTAATATCAAAAATGAAAAAAAAGGAACAAATTCACAGTGAATGACGAAACGTTCCTCTGCATAAATGAGGTCTAATAGATCGCAGCAAAGGTAACATTCCAGGTCATTTTATTAACTCTGAAAAGAGCTTTTACCCCAAAATATCATCGTTTCACCTGTGAGGCGATCTGCTACTACAAAAAAAATAAAAAAAGAAAAACAATTGAACTCCAACCTGCATAAAACAAACAAAAAAACAACCCAACAAAGGTTTTTAAAAAGTATTTCTCAATTTTTCCCAACGCCCAGTGCACCGACACGAGAACAAAAACACAAAAGACAAAACAAACCTTGAATAAAGCACAGAATGTATTTATAATTAAAGGTGTTCAGGATCTCTAAAGGGACCCAAACGCAGAGTCCACAGACCTGCAGTGATCTTTGTGTTCATGTTTAGTTTAGGCTGAGGTGAGCTTTGGCAGCAGGAAGAAAGAACGTGGTTATCACGCAGAGGCGCTCAGACTGTTATTACTGTATAATAACAGTAAACCCAGCGAGGGAGCACCATGTAATCTTTCTAACGGCCAGCAGGGGGCGATTACTTGCAAAGATGTCAGTCTATAGAAATCTGCATCGACCTATGAGCTGTTAAGACTTTATGGCCTCAGTCGCTGCTTTTGGGTCTTCTTGAATTTGACGTTTATTTTATAAATTATGATCCTTGTTAGAAAAACGAGGACAAACAAATGCACCGGTGAAAAACAGGCCTACTTCATGATTGACAGGTCACCACCTAAAGGGGGTTCAGCGTGACCTCGCCAAAACATTCAGCTCGACATATCAGGACTTAAGGAACAAATGGATGATGTCGACTACATCCATCTTTTACACACACTTTGTGCTGTTATTTATATTTCAGTGTCAACAGACTCCTCGACAAGCTGTACGTGTCATAACTTCCTGCGCTTTACTGCTGGTTATGATTAAAGACGGCTGGAAATGAGGCTCGTAAATATGCAGTTATTTCCTAAAACAGCTGGGCGTGTAGTTTTCAGCATACGTTACTCCAAAAGGAGGAGTGGATTTGTTTAGTACTACTTTTCAGACGAGGATTAATACATTCTGTGAGTGTAACATTATTTTAAAATCCTCAAAAGGTTGAAAAGTGTGGCTCACTGGTGTGTTTTAGATTTTAAATCAACAAAAGTCCCACATATGACTCAAAAGTAATTTGGTTAGTTCAGATTAATTCTTTTGTCTCCTGTGAGTGATGCAGCACAACATGTTTAAGCAGGAAGTTTTTTGGGGGGGTGGGGGATTGGTTTGCTAAGAGAACTTTCAGCGTTTCCGTTCCTGTAGCTGTTCCTGCAGCCTCACCAGCACCTGCCTCAGTAGGTAAATTACTCTATTTTAAACCTTTTAACTGAATTCATTTTGAAGGGTAATCGTGAGAGGAAACATCTAAACAGTGTAAATGTTTTCCTGTTGTCGTTGCTGCAACTGAAACCACGGCACAGCTCGCTCAGATCATAAATAGCAGCAAATAAAACAACATCAATAGAAAGACTTTAATAGAGAACATCACCTCACAGCCTGCTCTGTTAAGAAAGAACAGATTTGAAATATAAAAATGTAAACAAACTGGAAGTTTGCCAGAGCAGCCGTGACCAGTGAAATTCAACATCCGGGCCTCACGTCTGACTGCTCAGTTCAATTTTAATCAGGCACTGATTGTTACCTAAAAACACACCAACCACAAATCAGCGTTCAGGTCGAGTAAAAAGAATCCCAGTGAAGTATTTTCAGCTTCAGAGCAGTAAAAAAACAGAATGTATTTCACTATTTTTAGAGACACAATGAGTGGCGGTTAGTTTCCGTACCCAAAGTGCAAGAAGCAGCCGAGGTCAGCGTCAGCTCGAGTTTCCCTGCTCGGATCAAATGAAAACTTTATTCTGTAGTGCACAGCAGAGGCATCCCAGAACCTGCTGCTTCAGCTGGCGTTCATACACATTGAATCACAAACATTTCATTCCAGTTCTTTACAAAAACAGTCGCGTTGGCTTTTATTTGCTTCAAACCTCAGACTTCCTCTGCTGTAAATGGCTCTCGTGGACTTTGTCAAAGTAGTTCGCAGAAACTGAAGAAAAGAAGTCTCTGCGTCGAACACGAGCTGGAAGAGGAGAATGTGAAACCTCAGGAAGTCGACCAAAGAGAGCAGGTGAGAAGCTAGTCAGAGTTCTGAGGTTAAAGGTTAATCTGAGTCTGACAGGACGATGATCTCGTCTGGGTCACACTGTGTCGCCACGTTGACCTGCAATCACACAGCAGCATAAAGTATTTACTCTTCTGGAGAAACACTGAGTATCAGCAGAATAAAAACATCTTTAAAAACATGTTGATGCTGTTGACAGACGTACCGGTGTGTCCACATCACATGACCAATTTAAGGTGACGTGGCAACAAAATGCACCCTCGCTGAGCCTCAGTTTTTAACTTGTGTTAAAAGTGAAGACGTCAACTACATTCCAGTTTTTAGTGTTGAGAGGCCAAATAACACCAGAGGTATGATAATTCACACCATGCTTTTCAACGCCCTTTACTATTCATGGAAAAATTCACCTTGTCAGCCTATCACAAAATTATATGGCAACGCACCGTTTGGTTGCTTAGTAACAGACGAAAGTTTTAAGAGTGACGTCAAAAGCGAGAACAGCAATTTTTGAGATTTGTGGCATTAAGCTCGTTTGGAGTGAAGTGTGTCAAAACAACGATGCAGCTACAGCTGGACAAAAAAACCACCAAAGGCAGCCTTCAATGTAAACGCCGTCTCCAGGTGGACAACAGGAGGAGTGATACACATCCTGTTGTCAGGCCTGTGATGTGCCCCTCTGTTTTGTGGGCAACAGGAACTAGTTTTCAGAGTGGCACAAATAATTTGTGTGAATTTATTTTGACACCTGACTGTTCTGTGAACAGATACACACTTCTGAATGTAAGTAGTTGGATAAACTTGTTTACAAAATTTGTAAAAATAATAATAATAATAATAATAATTATATATATATATATATAAAAATCTAATTTACATGTATGTATATTTAGACTATAAAAATTATTTGTTAAACATTTAAACATATTTTGTAAAACCTATTTTACTTTAAACCACTTTGATTTTTCTGTTTTGTGTGTTATTTTAGGTCCATTGTGTTGATACAGTTTGTCAAAATGACAAAATAACTGTAAATCCAGACCCGTGAGGTGTTTTATTCAAAGTGTCGTCCTCACTGCATCGTTTCTATCCTGAATCGTGACTCAGCTCCTCTGGTATGACTCTGTTTGCCCCACCTTGTTTTTCTTCGGTGGCGGTGTCGACTGCGAGCTGCTGACCACTTCCTGCGTTGGCGTGTTTGCTCGAGTGGTCTCTGGAGAGTTGCAGCTCACAACGCCCATATCCAGAGGTATGTCCGCATCACTGAGGAGAATGAAAGAGCCGAGATCAACAAACATACAGAGAATAAATGAACCCAGAGAAATAAAACCATGAACTCAAGTTCAAAGAGCTGAAACTACAATTTAAATGAGAGCATGATTTTCAATAACTGGACATTTTCAAAGAAGTCACACATTTCAATGCAGCCTCGTCTATTAGACGCCGTCAGTGAGAGTCTCAGTTTATGAAGTGATGAACACAACAGAAATGATCTGGTAACTCTTGATACAAGCAAGAGAAATGATTTTGTGACCGAATAATTTCGGGGCCTCCATTAGAGCTCGTCCATTATTAATTTCCAGTTCAACTGTTACCTCACTGGTAATTAAACATGAGTGTTTTCACACTGCCACACTTATTCTGAGGTTAAATCACCACCAAGAAGTTTAATTAAGCCTGAATTTCTCATCCTGACACAAATTTTGGTTATTTAATTAAAAACTAGTCAAACCTTTCACATTCTGTTTATTAAAACTATTTTAGTTCATCGTGTTCAAAAGGTGAAAGGCCTCAGCGTCCCAGTAGACGCACTGATGGTTTCAAATTGAAAATGCTCCGTTGCGTCGATCTTGAACAGAGTGGAAACAAAGCCTCATCAGCTTTTCATGGTGGAGGAGTAAAACTGTTCCTCCTGAGAGCAGCAGGCCTCCATGCTGCTCTCCTACAGCTTTAAATATTACTATAAACACATTATAACACCTGCTTCTGCCTTCTGAACTTTGATAGTTTAGAACAGGTATAAAAGTTACAAAGCTAAAGAGCATCAAATATATTCACACTGACTTTGAGAAATAAGTCATTATTTGTTTGTTTGTATTATTAATTATCTCACAAACACGTTTTCATCGTGGACTCCTGACCTCTCAGCGACAGCCTCACCTGTCGTGGATAATTAGGTTCTTTCTACTCTGCGAGTTCCTTTCCTCCCACTTCCTCTTCTGGCTCCTCGTGGTTCTGGGGCTGGGCGGCGGAGACGTGCCATTGCTCGTCTGCGTGCCGCACCTTTCCACGCCGTCTTCTGGCGATGACGGAGATGCTTTCCCATTGGCTGCTGCTGTGAGGCCCGTTTCGCCTTGGTTGTAGTTTGAGAGGACGATTGACTCGTGACTGGAAGAATCTGCAGGTTCCTGTAAGCTCTTGTGGTCGCCGTTCGATAACGGCCTCTGGTCATCAGTCTGCATGGGCTCTGATTGGCTGGGGCTTTCTGCGGGGGAGGGGATATCAGACAGCGGCGAGATCTGGGACTTGGTCTCATCAGAAGCAGGACTCGTAACCTGCTCGTCCTCATCTTTCAAGCTTCCTTCTTCGCCTGCAGAAACGTGTCCAATCTGATCATCGTTCTGATCCTCCTTGTTGGTGCCTTCGCTCGCTTGTTCCACCTCGTTAATGTCGTCGTCCTCGTTGTCTTCTTCATCTAAAGAAAGAAGCAAAAAAGGCACATAAATATTTTCTTCTCTTATCTCTGCCCCCTTCATCTGGTCACAGTTTTTGAAATCTGATAACACTTATTTGACTGTACGAATTTATTCGTTGTTTAAAAGGGAGACAAATAACAGCCTAAAGGGAAGAAAAACAGTCTTTAATTGAGCCCAATCTGACGGATGAGTTTAAACATTGTCTGTATGAATTCTCACGTGTGTTTATGAGCCACATTAAATTGTTAATCATTCTGTTCAATAATTAAATCATACGTTACACATTATCAGCACAGTGTGGCTAACCTTAGCAGCAGTCCTAGCGGTGTCTTAAAATCTCAGAAACTCAGTTATGTTTTCATAAAATAGGAATATTTAGATCCTGGTACAGACCACAGAGGGCAGTTACCTAGACGCACACTCCTGTGTTCTATACATGCAGCTTTTACGTGCTGGTGAACAACGAAATTAGATTTATATCTAATTTGACGCTTGTCAGCCAATATGATGCTTCAATATAACCACATTTATTTGGTCTAACCTGGTCCATCCTGCTGAGTGCTGGCCTGGATCTCTTCCTCTATGTCTGGATCTGAGGATTCATCATCTTCATCCTCTTCCTCCTCCTCAGACACGCCATTCATCTCTTCAGGTTCCACTTTTTTTCCTGACGTGTGGCCCTGAAACGCAGCAAAGGAAATTAAACAAGATTCAGAACACAAACACATGGTAAAAGGCCTGAATTTGTATAGAGCTTTACTAGTCCCTAAGGACCCCAAAGCACTTTACACTACATCCAGTCATCCACACATTCACACTCACATTCACACACTGGTGATGGCAGCTACATTGTAGCCACAGCCACCCTGAGGCGCACTGACAGAGGTGAGGCTGCCGGACACTGGCGCCACCGGGCCCTCTGACCACCACCAGTAGGCAACGGGTGAAGTGTCTCGCCCAAGGACACAACGACCGAGACTGTCCAAGCCGGGGCTCAAACCGGCAACCTTCCGATTACAAGACAAACTCCCAACTCTTGAGCCACGATCGCCCAAACAAACACAAAACTAAAATCTTTTATAGTCTCATAATTTCAGATTAATATGAGACAAAACTAGGGCAGCACGGTGGCACGGTGGTTAGCACTGTTGCCGCACAGCAAGAAGGTCCTGAGTTCAATTCCACCATCAGGCCGGGGTCTTTCTGTGTGGAGTTTGCATGTTCTCCCCGTGTTTGTGTGGGTTCCCTCCGGGTACTCCGGCTTCCTCCCACCGTCCAAAGACATGCAGCTTGTGGGGATAGGTTAATTGGATAACCGAAATTGTCACTAGGTGTGAATGTGCAAATGAATGTGAGTGCGAATGGTTGTCTGTCCCTGTGTGTTGGCCCTGCGACAGACTGGCGACCTGTCCAGGGTGTACCCTGCCTCTCGCCCTATGACAGCTGGGATAGGCTCCAGCGCCCCCCGCGACCCTGAAAAGGAGAAGCGGAAGCGAATGGATGGATGGATGGATGGATGAGACAAAACTTTTGGGACGAAGTGAAACAAATAAACACTCCAGTTTCTTTGTTTCCCCCAAACACGACTCACAGGCTTATAAATGTTTTTCTTTGTCACATTACAATTTTTCCTCCCCACTATGTATTTTATATTTCTGAGCCAGCAAATTTTACTGACATTGGTAATTTTTTTTATTTATTAACTCCAACATGCCTCATCAGAACATAAATAAATAGAAAAGGCAAAACCTATGAGTTACATTTTTACTTCTTTCACAGCCCTGTGTGATTAAAATACTCTCTTCCTCTGCTTTATAAGATTAAACTGTAAAATATATTGCTATTCAATACACAAGATGTACCATTCATAATTCTTTTTAAGAAATAAAGCAGATTGATGTTGACAGAAAGATGTGTTTTATGTGTTTTCACACATAAAAATAAAACCAAACGGCTGCGTGTCAGGTTTATATTGTTGATTGTCATTTATGCTTAGAAATATCTACTCATATATGGTTAGAGTTTTATAATCAATGTCATGTTGGTAGAGGTTTGATCCTTAATAGTCTGCAAAGGCTTTGTGTGCATTCCAGAGTGCTCTGGCATTCACACCCACATCCTGGGAGCATGGGAGAGGTCGTACCTTCTTTTATTGTTTTATGGTAGGATAAATGTATCTATGTCTGTTTTAGGCTAAGTGCCTTTTGTTTAGATGAACTGCTGGACTTCCAGACCACCATCAATAAAAGAGCAGTGTTACGGGGGAGCGGACGAGAGCAACTGGGGTCAAGCGAAGGAACAGCGTTTGTCCAGTTCTCTCCCGTGCACGAGAAACATAAAGAACTTTGCCTACTCGTGTCTTGCTTTGCTGTGTAATTAAATTGTCTTCAACGTTCCAGCGAATAGGTTCAAGCTACAAACCTATCGCTGTGATGATGTTCCTCTGTTACCTCTTTGTCCTTCCTGTCTTTCTGCAGTCGTTTGTTCCTCTCCTTCTCCTCGGTGTCGTCCTGTTTCACAGCGTACTTCTTGATGACCTCCTCCAGGCTAGTTAGAGCGACTTCTCGGTTCGACCGCAGTTTCTTCAGCAGTGAGGGGTCCTTCAGAGCCGGGTCTGTGGCTAACGAGGGAGGCGGAGGGCGGAGAGACAAGAGGATGAACAGTTACATCATGAATGATATTCCAGGTGTTTTCTACTATTTAGATAAGATGTGGATAAAGAAAGAAAGAAGACGAATGGAAAAGGTCTGTGAGTTAGTGCTAATCCTTCTAAACACTCACGAAAGGACGATCAGAGAGATAATTAAATAAAATACATTTTATTAATTATTTTTTTTAAACATCAAAAACAACATAAAAACTGTCACAACGTTAAATGAGAGCAAAAATGTCAGCAGTGAGGAACTGAAAGTGTGGAGCAAACTTTAAAGTAAATTAATGAACAAATATTCATATTTTAATTTAAATCAACGCTCAGATTTGTGAGTAGAAACACTTCAGTGTGCAGTCAGACAGTGAAGCCCCACACGAGCAGCAGCATTTCTCTTTATTATCTTACCAGGCTTATAGGCGTCGGTGAGGCTAGAGCCAAAGTTGTAGACGAGGTCCAGGTGACGGCGGTCCTGTATGCGGCTCCCGGTCTCTCTGAACGCCTCCTGGGCGATCTGGTTTATATGCTTCCTGGTCAAGCAGAGGTTGTGGCGATCGTTGGCACGCAACACCTCCTGGAGGATGTCCTGGTAATCAGGAGGGTTGTGTCGTACCTCGGGACTGTTGATGAAACGCTCGATCTGACAAAGGGAGGAACACAGAGGACAAAACTCGAATGAAAATATAGCTCCGTGAAATTAAATAATCACAGATACAGATCTCTTCTGTGTGATCGCTGTTTGTTTCTGCCAGTTTGTGTTTTATAAAGAACTGCAAATAGTTTGGAAACCTCAGACAGAAACCATTAATATCAGCAAGAAACCAATAATGTTTTTATGCTTGGTCCTAATCTGTGGCCTAATCTCTTTTACACTGATGCTCACAGTTAATGTTAAATTAGAAACCTTTATCAGTTTATATTTAAGAATATTTTATCAGTAAATCTGAATTAGTCACAAACTAAAATGTAACCCAAATGTTTCATTAGATTATACGACAGCATCAGACCTGAATTAGAATCAAGTTTAAATGCTACAGAGTTCAGAAGAGCTCAAAATAAACAGCAGTCCTGAGAGCACACAGAGCAGAACAAGAAAGGTTCAAAAAATGAAGGGAACACTGAATCACTGCAGTGTAAGATCAAGTCATTTAAATTAAGGAATATCAATCAGTCCAGATGTGAATCCATTTCAACGGCTTTATATCAAATGAAAGTGTCAACCGGAGGACTGGAGAGGCGTCTTTTCAGGCAATCGGAAAAATACTAACGGCCATCAGAGCTCCCACTCAGCCTCCAATAACTTCACCTATTATAAAAATGTTAAAATCCTACGTCACTGCATTCTTGAGTTATAGCATTCATCCCACTGTCTCCAAAGCACTTGTTCAGTGGGTCATATGATTGTTAGGGTTGTCTTTGTGATTTGGCGCTGTATAAATAAAACTGCTGAACACGCTCACTGAGATGTGAGGGTTTAGGACGTGGTGCCACAGACCGTCTCCTCATCCTTAATGACCTTTCTCTAGTTTTGCTTTTTGTCACTGGTGGCAGCTTGAAGCAGCACCTTCAGGCTGCACAGGCAGTCCAGCTTCTCCATGATGTCCCATCCACACATGCAATCATAAGGAGGTTTGCTTCATCTCCCAGCATAGTTTCAAGTATGGAGCAGATCGTGGGAGACCAGCTGTTACATGAGGAGGCCTTAGTGACTTTGTGTTATACCGGGACTATTGGACATCCCCTTGTTTTTTTACTGTCATGTTTTTTCAACGGTGTATAAACACGGCATTGCCTTTGCTGTTTAATGTTTTTTTTTTGATTTTAACATTTCTTTACGGCCCTTTAACCGTCTGCTGATAATGTCTGCCTGGAATTTTCCACGAGTAAAGCAGCACATAAATGTGAGCATGCGCAGAGACTGAAGTGTAAAACCAGAGTTAACAGACAAAGTTTAGAACCACAGTCATCACAACTATATTTGGTTTCAATGAGGCAGTTAATGCAAAAAAAGCCTGGCTCTGTTGCAGATGCCTCATAATCCACCCCTCGGGTTAGAAAGTAGCCCCAACAACGTGCAGCTCACCCTCCTGTTGATCTCAGGGTAACGAGTGCTTTTGTAGGTGATTCTCTGTTCAATGGCTCGGCCTGTTAGTGTGCTGCAGCCCTTTAGTTCACACAGTTTTTCATAAATCTTCATCATCTGGAAAAAAAAAGGAGGACACGTGAGGGAGGTGTGAGCAGCTGCCACTCAGGCTGTAGTAAACATTTACTTTTTACAGCTTTAACGTCTGTATTAGAGAGTGGAAGCCACCGAGCTGCACCATACTGCAGGCTGACCTTGCGTTTGAGTTTGTGCTCCTGGATGAATAACGAGTCCTCCGCTTCCATGTCAGTGAGACTCAGCTCAGCCTGCTGCAGGCGGCAGATCTCCTCGTTGTACACCTTCAGCAGGTTCTCCAGGTACGCTATCTGAGAGGAACACACAGGGCAGACATGTGATCAGGGGTGATTTCCTACAAAAGTGTCAAACCCTGATTGTTGCTGAAAAATAAAAAAGGAGGGATATTTTATATTTTTAATAGTTTATATTTAATGGCTGCCTTAACCAGTGTGCTTTGATCTGTTTTACTCTCTTTTTCCTTTTAAAATGACTGTATTGAAGTCATTTTAAAAACACTGAGGCAAATTGTGCTGTGCAAATAAAACTGTATATATAATATACAGTATACAAATAAAACTTTGATTATAATCCCAAGATTCATTCAACAGCAGCACCTAATCCACACTAACCTGCTTCCTGGAAGCTCTTCTAGCTTTTCTCTCCTCTTCTCGGTCTGCCTCTCTGTTCTCTTGCTGTCCTGAGGTGGAAGGCTGCTCTTCATCTGCTGCCGGCTGCACACCTTCTTCCTCTTCGTCCAGGTTACCTTTACTCTTTCTTGTACTTTTGAGCGTGACGGAGGTAGACTGAAGATCACTCGACGTTGAGGTAGAAGGCCCGGGGTCAACCTTGAAGACGGTTTGCCTCTTCTTGATAGCATGCTGCTTGAGCACAGTACACAGTTCATTGATGTAGACAAATGTTTTAGAGCGGGTGGCCTGAGCGCGAGTCAAACATCGTCCCAAAGTGTTCCTGAACTCCACTGATGACAGGAAGTCCGGGCAGGCCTTGGAGTGCTTTGTCTGGAGGAAGGTCAAGACCTCCGGGCAGTCCTCTGTGAGGGGCCTGCAGTGCTCCACAAACTGGAGGGAAGAAAACAGGAAAAAAAGGATGAGATAAAGTAGAAAGTATGACAGATAAGGAACCAAAGAGAACAACAAGGAAGTGAAAAAAAAAAAACCCAGATGTCGCAAGACTGGTTTGACTCAAACACACGTCTGCAGTATAAAGTGGCCCAGGATTGAATGTATAGGGTGTATCCGTATATTTTCAAATAAGTAGGTAGATTTATATGAGGAAGTTTAGATCATAAAGTTGAATATTACATACATATTTAATGCCAGTGTTTATATCCTCTCACAGTACACTCTCCAACTAAAGCAACCTCACCCACCCCATCAGTTCATTTCTTAAACACAAAAAACTGTCACTATTAACGAGACTGTCATACAAGCCAAATTTAAAAAACACTTAACTGTTTGTTTTTATTATAGTTTTTTTTCTTCGTTATTTTATTATAGTTTTTGTTTAAAATATCAAAATGAAATATACAAAAATGGTCCAACTTTCAAATACTAAACGTGTTTTTTTTAATGACTGTTTTAATAAAACTGTTTTGCACCCAGTGGATGAGAGCTGTAGGATGTACTTCGCCTCATGCTGGGATAAACTAAATTGTACTCAGGAATTTGCATTTACTGAATCACTATGAGACAACATATAACAGGTTAAACACCATACAATCCCCTCTTATTTTTAAAGCTGAGTCACTGCTGACTAGTGAACTGTGGACCTTCCTGTGTTTCCCCTACAGGCAGGCTGGTCAGGCCCCCAGTGTGGTAAAGACCACCAGCTGCAGTCTAGAAGAGTGGAGCTGATCTGCTCAATGAGGAACTAACTGATGACACCACTGAGTTTCCCACAGTATTATTTGGGAAACATGGATCATCTCACTTGTTAATTTGATTTAAAAGTCAACATTTAAATATATCATGTTTCAACAATTAACCTAAAAACACACAGATAAGATTTTAAGTCAATGTCACCCAGACAGAAAAACTGAGCATTTAGAGCAATCTGAAGTCTGATACACATGAAATACTTCTGCATAAATGTCATTATTTTAAGTTCTGCTCATGAACTTTGGAACGTCATATAAACTCACCTCAGTGAACAACTTCTGATTCTCTGCCTGCAGACACTGCGTGGTCTTCTTCGCTGTAGCGAAGGGTGACTGGGTAATGTGTGTGGGCACTGGCATCTGAGCTTTGAGCGGCGAGACATTTTTGGCTTGAAGGTCAGGGCTTGATTTGGTGGCAGAGGAGGAGGGCTGAGGACTCTCTTCTTCTTCGTCTTCCTCATCGAGCACAATGATTTTATCTGCCATCGAGGCAGGAGCCACCGCCATTCAAAATGCCGGCTTTCTAAAATACAAACAGGCAGAATGACACCAGAACAGGATGACACACAAGCATCAGAACTTCAGTGTTTTCAAGATCTGTACGATATTTACATTGGCACAAAAAAGGTGACAAATTCTGGCCATGTGGGCACTTCTGATTATTTAAATACCAAAGCAGGGACCTGCTCTGTGAACAGACTTCAACAAACCCAGGATATTTTTATCTGGTTTCAAAGAGAACCAGTTTCAGGTCATATTCACATGAAAGATCTGAAACATAGACGAGTCTAATGACTGCAGAGTGACTACCTTTACAAACTATGATGTCAGAACACAAAATGAAGAGTAACACACAGAAAGGCTGAAAGCACCACAGCTGCCGCAGATGAAATTACTGTGTGTCTGTACGAGAAAATGTTTCAAAAGTGCTACATTAATGTGTGGAAAAGCCCTCCAATATCAAAAAAGTCAATTTAAAGTCAGGAATGAAAGCTGAACACGTGCACTTGTGCGCATTGACAAAGCTGTCACTTTCACAGCTCCACCATAAAGACACAGGAGGATCTGAAGTATAATTACAATTTTTTATTTTGTAAAATAAACACTATAGTGTGCAGATGTGTGTGAGACAGTTTCAGCTGCACCCACGTATAAAGGAATGAAATAATTTAAACATTGCTTGCAGTGAAAAGGGAAAAAGCAGGAATAAAGCTGAGTATAAAAATCCATATTTTTTACTGATGCTCACCAGAGTATGATGGTCAGTAGGTAATGGTTTTATACATGTATGCTACTCTTCTTTAACACAACCTATTGTGGATCAGCATAGTTACCTGATAATAGATGAAGCACCTTTGAAAGGTTTAAAAACTGGGGTTGACCTGAAGTCCCCTCACTATGCCCCAAATCCTGCTTCATAGAGGAGGCCCCTGGTTAGGTTCATGGAGTCTGTTTAAATCAGCTCTGACTGATGATCCCTTACCTCTGGATTAAAAAAACAGTTTAATCTGAGCAAATAGCTTCCTAAAACAGGGGCATGATCACTCAAATTCCCAAGCTGGGTAATGGATTTCTGGAATGACTGCTAAAATACCTTCTGTGGCCCTCAGAAGTCTCCAAAGTCATGTCAGTTGACTGCTTTCAACAATGTCCCGTTGCCTAGACAATTCACCTGAGGATGTGTGGACCTGTGATTTACATGCCACCATTTTCTATCATCAGTTAAACTTCAATAACTGGAAGGCAGACTCCTGCGTCCATATTACAGCATTAACACAGAAGCATCGAGAGTTTGTGAATTTGATGCTTCATTTAGGGCTACAGAAGCCGGTTGATCAGCGTTATCGTTCCGCTGTGTTTACTCGGAAAATAGGAAAACAAACAGGGGATAGCAGTTTCCAAACACATGAAAGTGAAACTAATAACGATGACACAGACAGCACATTACAGGTGGAAAACTTAAGACAGAAGGTTAAATAAAGCACGCCCACGCACACCGTAATAATGCGACAGTAGGATACACACCGACCTGTTCTTTACGAGCCGCTGGAGTTGACAACGAAACAAGAAAACGTTGCACCGCCGCAGGACATCGCAGCACTCCAGTTAGTTAGCTGACGTTAGCTCTGGAGGCTAGTTAGCATTCGGACTTTTCTAAGTAAAAAAATAACCTGCCAGAAAAAAAGTCGAGTTACGCTCTCATCGCCTCGTGAACCGGGTAAACAAACCCGAGATAACCTCTAATCTCGTTCGTTTTTATCAGACTGGATCTTCTTCATCAAAACAATGCCCCTTCACTTAGCTGTGCTATCGAATCGAGATCGAAAATGTACCCGCTAAACTCCGCTCAACATCAACGCCTCTGATTGGACGACAGATTCGTGACGATGAGTAATGCCATTTCCCATTGGACAGCTGCTGACGTGTACCGTTGATGTCAATTTTTATTACTATTATTATTATTTCTTTGAATGTACTTAATTGACCTTATAAAGCTTCTTTAATTGTTTTACATTTAGTACTTTTATATTTTGAACTTTTATCAGATTTACCGTTATTTTTGTGTTTAAGTTCAATGTGAGATTCAGAATGGTGAAGAAAGATGGTTTAAGCTACTTGGTAGGGGGGATATAGCCAGTCTGACTCTGAATATTTTAGAAAATGCTGATCTGCTTGGATTTTACCAAACTACACAGCAGAAGATTGGAAAAACGTTTTCTGCTCTGACAAGTCTTGATTTGTGCTGTAACATTCAGATGGTAGGATCCGAATTTAGGGTAAACAACATCAAAGTATGGATCATCCTGTCTGTCTACAGTTCGGGCTGGTGATGGGGTATAATTTTCCTGATGAACCTCGGGCCCCTTGTTACAAAGTATTGTTTAGACACCATAGGCTCCCTGAGTATTGTTGCTAACCATTTCCATCCCTTTGTTACCAGTGTACCCATTTTTAAATGGCTGGTTCCAGCAGACTTATGCACTATGTCATAAAGCTCAAATCATTGCAAACTGGTTTCTTGTACATGAGGATAAGTTTACTGTACATGAATGGCCTCCACAGTCACCAAGTTGCAATCAAATAGAGCAATTCTGGGATGTAGCAGAACGAGAGAGACATGCCATGGACACTGTGTGATGCTAAATGTAAATATGGACCAGAATCTCAAAAGAATATTTGCAGCACCTTATTGAATCTATTCCATGTAGAATTAAAGCAGCTCTGAGGACAAAAAAGTATTTAACCCAGTATTATTAAGGGGTACTTAATGAAGTGACCAGTAAGTGTGAGTGAATGTGTGGTTTAAAGCGTGTATAAGAGCAGAGTGTTTAACAAGAAGACGACTTATTTGGTGTGTTTCAAGAGATTTTTTTTATTTAATTAAAATTCTGAGTCCGTTTAAATCAGATGCTAATTTAAAATCTTCCTTAAAGCAGAATTTTGTGCTCTGTTTGTAAAATCTCTATTTCAGTCACAGGTTTAATGTTTATTAGCCCAGGCAAGCATGTGAGGAAGAAGAATACAAACACACCTAAAAACAATATGAAAACAGAAATACAATCTCCATATTTACAAAAAGAACAAAAATAAGACGGACAATTTGAACAGTCTATTATTATTATTATTATAAATATTATTTTTTAAATAATGAGTCTATTATTAGTCTAATTATTTTTACTTGATTAAAACAGCGTTTCCTTTTCTTTATAAACCAACTAATACAGTCCGATCTCTGGTTCCAAAAAGCGTGAGTTAATAAGGTTTTTAGACTGAGGGGAACATCGAATGGAAGGATTAATCTTTAAAAAACAGAAGCTGATATTTCAACACATCACTCCAAACTTTCCAGTGTTTGTGACGACATATAAACCATAAACAGAGGAAGGCAAAACCACGCAGCTCTGTAAAGAAAGATTAAAGAAACATCACAAGAAACGTGTTTGAACTGAGCGTCTTCAAGATATCCCTGTTCCTTTCTAAAGAACAAAAATTTGAATCCAAACATTTTATAATAAACAAATTTGCTAAAAACAAGCATAAAACATACAAGTTTACCTCCAAACCAGAGCAGTAAAAAAAACAAAAGAAAAAGAAATAATCTGTCCCATGAACATGTGGAAAGCCCCTCCTGAAATCCCATCAAACATATCGAGTGGATCAATGCCACTGATGGTCAGTCGCCTTCTTTCACCTTCACTTCTTTTTCTGTGATGGGAAAAAAATTGTAAAATTAAATTCAGAGGAAACACCAAGAAGCACCACGTCCAGGGTGATGAAACATACAGTAGGTAAATAAATTAATAAGAGATTTCTGTAAACACATTTATATGTTTGTCTGCAGTAAATATAACAGTGACATTACCTTATCTTGTTTATCAGCCTCAGCTGAGCCTGTTTACAGAGAAAATACAAATTAAAAAAATAAAAAGTCAGACACAGAGTTTAATAAACATCTTACTTTTTGAAACATATTACTCATTTTTTTTTATTTGACCCAAAAGGTGACAAAATTTTCTCCAGCTTGAAATGATTAAAAAAAAACTTCTATACACATTAAAACTGTTGGACGATATTTTTGCGTCAATATTTGCTACCTGAGCTGGTAAATGTCCACGAGACAAACTTGATGAGCCCATAAAGCACCAGCGCCACGCCGACCATCGCCATAGAGTCCTCGATGGACGGAGAACTGAACCCTGAAAAGGAAAAAAGATCGTTAGGATTCATCTGATCTGAACAGGTTTGTTAATATCAGTTAAATTATTCTTACAGTGCTGTGCAAACATTTTAGGCAGGTGTGAAAAAATGCTGTAAACAAAGAACGCTTTAAAAAATATAAATGATTGTTGATTTGCCCCAAATGTATTCTGCAGCAGGACAACGACCCCAAACATGGAGCCAAAGTCATTAAGAACTATCTTCAGTGTAAAGAAGAACAAGAAGTGTTGGAAGTGATGGTCCGGTCCCCACAGAGCCCTGATCAACATCATCAGGTTTGTCTGGGATTACATGAAGAGACAGAAGCATGTGAGGAAGCCAACATCCACAGAAGATCTGTGGTTAGTTCTCCAAGATGTTTGGAACAACCTACCAGCCGAGTTCCTTCAAAAACTGTGCAAGTGTAGAAGAAGGCAAAGGTGATTTGATTTAATTTTCTCTTTTGTTCATTCACTGCATTTTGTTCCATCCATCCATCCATCCATTCGCTTCCGCTTATCCTTTTCAGGGTCGCAGGGGGCGCTGGAGCCTATCCCAGCTGTCATAGGGCGAGAGGCGGGGTACACCCTGGACAGGTCGCCAGTCTGTCGCAGGGCCAACACACAGGGACAGACAACCATTCGCACTCACATTCACTCGTACATTCACACCTAGTGACAATTTGGATTATCCAATTAACCTATCCCCACAAGCTGCATGTCTTTGGACAGTGGGAGGAAGCCGGAGTACCCGGAGGGAACGCACGCAAACACGGGGAGAACATGCAAACTCCACACAGAAAGACCCCGGCCTGATGGTGGAATTGAACTCAGGACCTTCTTGCTGTGCGGCAACAGTGCTAACCACCGTGCTGGGATTACATGAAGAGACAGAAGCAGGTGAGGAAGCCAACATCCACAGAAGATCTGTGGTTAGTTCTCCAGGATGTTTGGAACAACCTACCAGCCGAGTTCCTTCAAAAACTGTGCAAGTGTAGAAGAAGGCCATTTTTAAAGCATTCTTTGTTTACAGCTGCCTAAAACATTTCCACAGTATTATATATACTTCAATATTAAACCTTTAAGAGTTATTTCACCAACCGAGCCATTTCAGGTACTAACAGGAGTCAATTTTTAATGGCTCTCATGGTGTTTATCATATCTGTGCTGCTTCATTCATCTATAACAGATATACTAAAATGTTCTAATGCCATTAAATATTACTTAAATGCAACGGTTCAGGTTAGTCTGAAGGTCTGTGATGCAGTAAATCATTTTAGAAATAAAATATAACAGTGGGTCATAAATGGTACCACATGGTTACTTGGTGATTAACAAAATCAAACTGTTTTAAATCCAGAAGCTGGTGATTCAAACTGTTTGCTTAAATCTAAGAATGTGTCAAACTACGATAACTCAAAAGTTATCCAGGTAAACGTGTTTCAAGATTATTTAAATAGTTAAGTACCTTCTCCAGGTGTATAAAAACTGCTTTAACTCAACATAAACTGAGCTGTTAATTTGCTTGCGTGTCTTCCAGGTTTGCTTCACATTACCAATGACATTGAGGGTCACGCTGGTCCGTCTCGTGCCTCCAGAGTGAGCGGCCACACAGGTGAGCTCGCCTCCTCTGCCCAGGTTCAGCTTAGAGGTGTCGATCTCGAGCCGGGAGGTCTGGCTGAAGGTGCGGTCCCAGGCCTGCCTGTGGCCCGTTACGCTGAATGAATCCAGGGTTTTGGACTTCCCGTCGGCACCTTTAATCTCCCAGCTGAACTCCACGGGGAGGGGCGCAAAGCCGGACGCTTCACACTGGACGTTTATAGTCTGACCTGGGACAGCGAGGGGCAGGGGGGAGGGGTGGATGGAGAGGGATGGCGGTTCTGGGTGGAGAGAGGAGCAGAAAAACAAGATGAGGTTAAAAGTTAAATCTGGAGTTTTTACAGAGCTGAGTGTTTATTTTAAACACATCTGCTTATTTCAGTGAAATAAACACGTGCGTAATGCTCCAGAAATACATTTTCCTCACCTTCAATCTCAAGGTCCAGCGCCACCTGAGCGAGCAGGTGTGGCAGATACACCGTGCAGATGTACGTCCCAGAGTGAAGCACTTTAGCCTCCTGCAGGAGCAGGGATGCATTTCCTTTCTCGTGCAAAGCCTCAAAGTCCAGTGTGGCTCCTTCTTCCTGCGTGTCAGCGAGGCGGTCGGTCTTCCCGTCGTAAGCCAGAAACAGCCGTCCGCGGCCTCTGAACTGGTACCGCCATTCGACGGCGAATCCAGCCCCATACAGAGGAGAGGAAGGGTTGATCCAGAAGCCGCAGTCCAGCTGCACGGGCTCCCCGAGTCTGGACTTTACTGAGACCGTTTTAGTCGTCACGCTCAGGATCACTGAGGAAACAGAGTCAGACCGACACACGTGAGATAATAAACTTTTATAGTTGTTGACCAATTGATTTATTGATCTGTGAACCCCCAGATATAAATGTGTTGGGTTGTAATTAAATCATTACCACTGTGCTCTTTAGATCCTGTGGGGGCGCGGGTGATAGTAGAGATGCCCAGCTGTTCGTTGAGGCCCTGAAATGCAGATGAAAACCACTCAGCCTGCAGGTGCACGGGGCTGAGACCAGACTCTGTGAGCGAGGAAACCCAGTCCAGGCTGGAGGGCTGCGGCAGGAAGGGGTTGATCTCACACTGGGGCTTCGTCACGGAGCCTTTGGGAGGGTTGAGCGAGCGGTGGCAGAGGGTGCCAGCCGGGTCTGAGAAACAGGAGTCAAAGGTCACGATTATACAACATGTAAGATGTCTGAGACACTCGATCTGGTTATAAATAAAAGAAAATAAGATGAACAGCAGCCTGATCTTAAGGAGCAGATGATGTAGAGACCAACACATATTAGATCTGTTTAAGAAATAAAACTGAAATCAGTGTTTTTCTGCTTAATAAAATATTAATTACATGCTGAAGTATTCAGATTTAAATGTGTATAAATAATTTTAAGTGAATAATTTAACCCACACAGTAACACAGTTTGCAGAATTACAATTTTTACCTAATTTTATTTTCTTCTTTTGCTTTTCATTTTATATTTTTGTATAGTTTTTGTACGTGTTGCTCAGCATTACTTATTCAGAGGCCCATATGGGACAGATATGGCAAATTACTTTATGCTGTTATGTTGTGGAGGGTGGTTTGTGTTACATACCTGCCCCTAAACAAATATTTAACCTTTAGCCTTTAAACCTACACATTTGAAAATACATAACAAATAAATCTTAAAAAGAGATGCTTTGGTCAACAATGGAATCCATAAAAATACAAAAAGAAAAATATAGAAACATGCAGAGCTGCTATGAATACATGTTTAGATTTATTATCTAAATTGTTATGTAATCATAATATTTAATAACTCAAAGAGAAATGATGATGGAGTCAAACTACCAACCTAGGAAATACATGTTTTCCAGACCTAATGTGCTAAATACACACTTTATGTGCAGTAACTTTTAAACACCAAGACCTTTTTGTGAGTAAAACGAGCAGCTGGGATGTTTTATAGAAGAACATTTGGTCTATATGTTTATTACACACTGCCAGACAAAGAAAGTCACCACCTGGACTTCACTAAGGAAACAGGTAAGAGCCTTCCCCTGTACTGGAGGTTTGGCGACCCTGTGTGTTCACGAATACAAGGTCAGTGGATCACCTGACTATTACTGAATAGTCAGGTGATCAAGGCATCAGTGGGATTTTTGCTGTGACTTATCAAAATGACGCTACAGCGAAGGAATGGAGCCATCATAGATGATGAACTGTTAGTGTGACTGTTTCGGCCGAACCATTTCCTTTATTTTCAACAGATCATCTAAAATGTTCTCATGTAAATAATTATGGTTTTCAATCTTTTTTATGCCTAATTGACTTCTTTCTGTTAACTGAGCTAATTTTATTGTCATGTTGGACGTTAAGTATCTGCCTCAGGCTTTAGCAGCGGTAAAATCTGCTAGCCATGGTTCAGACATACTGGGACTCAATCAGATGTAAATGCATCCAGATAAGAGAGAGGAGAAGAAAAAGTGGACATAAACTCTGATAAATTATGACTTTTATCGAGCTTGTAACAGTTGCTATTGTAATGCAGTGTATCACCACATGGTGGCGCCTCCTGTCTCATGACTGGTGGGTCACCCCCTTTTTGTTCTTCTTCGCACTCCTCCTGTAATGGATGCTCCCGTGTGTACGCGGACTAGTGTGCTCTTTAGTAATGTGTGGTAGAGGTAGCACTTTTATTTTTGATATTGTAAATAAATGAGTACTTTTTGGAAAGTCAGAAGCTGTTGCTCATTCGCTATCCACCTGCACACCTCCGCGGCTGGCTTCATCTCCACCGCACGTTACAAGCTGCAGAACTTATTTAACTAAGCTGGATTGTATTTTACTCATTACCGATCACAGAGTAGACTCTTTCAGGGTTGATGTCTTTAGGAGCGCGCTGGGAATCGTCATTCTGGCTGTCAGCTTCAGTTCTGATGTGAAGCAGGGATTTTTCTTGGGTCGTAGCTCCAGTTAAACCTCCTCCTCGTCCTGCCTTCTCCTGCACAAACCAGCACTCCAACACCGGACAGCTGCTGCTGCAGGCTTCAGACAAAAGTTTAACAGGAGATTAATGGGGAGTAAAAACTCTGTAAATATCAGACCACATTATGCCATTATGTTTCCCGACATCATCCACTCAGAAAATTATTGTTGTGCAAACTGTCTTTTCACGCTCAACCAATAAACAAGGCAGTTATAGGAATTATTATTGAAACAGAAAGTTAAATCAAGCGTATTATGTTTCATGAGGTCCAGTTTAAAATGACAGCTAAAAGTAAAAGTCCAGTTCTGTCTGGCGACCCATAAATATTATACTTAGCTGTTTCCAGCCCTTCGGTGTTTTGCTTTTGGTTTACTCCCCTCCTTTTATTTATTTTTCATTTAGCAAACAGGCTGCAGCCCATCTGCCTTTCCCAGAAAATTAAGTCTCCAACTGTTTACTGTGAATATTGTCTTAATCATTAAAGTGAAAACAGCACTGCTTCAATTTGTGATTTCAGGTGTTGGTGATTGTTTTTCTAAATAGACTATAGTCAGCAGGATTTACAAAGGGGTAACATGTAAAACAAAGAGCATCTTTATGACTCGTGTTTTTTTTTATTACTTTACTGTACCTACTTAACCAATTCAGACCTTTTTGGGCTCTTAAAATATCTTTATTGAACTGTTGTTATATTTGTTGTCGTTTTCATATACGATATGGCCATATACCTCTAAAAGAAGACGTTTTTAATGTCCGTGACACTTTTTAACTGGTTAAATGTAGGATAACTTTGCCAAAAAGTGATTGCAGCTTCTATGTTCTTTCCCATATTAATGGTCAACAAGTCATTTACAGCAGTTTAAATATGGATGATCACTTTTCGGCAAATACCGGAAATCACTTTTGGACAGACGATCACGTTTTGGGCACGAAAATAGGCGTGCACCACTCGCTCAGGGTTTCACGCAGAACTCCATGTTAAAAACGTATTAAATGTATGTTATTTTTGTTAAACGTAATCATGCATACACCTATAACATTCACTTACACATTTTAAGACGCATTTGGGCTTTATTTTAAATTCGGCTTGTAAAAGGGTCATTAAATACGAACTTTACTATGTTTACTTAGAGTTAAACTTGACGTTATTGTCCAAGTTTTTTTTTGGACATTTTCAACCAGCTGTTTTTCAACTTTTGTATGTTACTGAACAAATAGAGAACTTCCATGCATATAAAAATGTTTTTCTTACATGTACGGTTTATAATATTAGTAATACAGCATGCATAGATGTCTTTTTGTCTGTCAGACCAGCAGAGGAACAATGAGCTCGACTAGCTTACCTTGAATAAAGCAGGTAACGGCGATCAGAGACAGTTTGAAGATGGTAGATATTTCCGTCATGTTTATCCGTGTTTCCTCACAGACAGGTCCCCTCGTTTAGCTGCAATCAAACGTACTAAACAAGGTTTAGTTGGCTGGTTTTCCCCTTCAAGCCCGAGTTCAAGTTCAGTTTCACTTTCACATACAGACGAGTCCGACAGTTGTCCAGGAAAAACACAAAAACACGCCATAAGTTTATAATATATCAGGATTAGCTGACATAAGAGTGAACGTGTATCTGAAAAATTAAAGTACCTGGAAGCCTAAAAACAAAGATTTTACAGTAGCTTAGAAGAATACGTCTTCAAAATTGCATTCAGGAGTACTGCCATCCCGCCGCTAGATGGAGCCCTCTCGCTAAAAATAAACCAAAGGCAAATTGTGGAGTAACTTGCTACGTTAGTGGCAGCAAGGCATCAGAAAGATAACCCAGTCTGAGGGCAGGGGTCAGATGAGGACAAGAGAAACAGGAAAAATAAAGTCTTAAATCTAAACACACAGCCTTTGTTTTTATATTGTAAAAGCAGCATACTGAGTGTATAGGCCTTGGTTTTAGTAATAGAAGTTCTTTTTTTATTTATGTTTTTTAATGCATACAGAATTCATCATAAATTACTTCTCTGTATGAGTTTAGTAACTTGTTCTTTACAGATTAAAAGTTAGCTGTAACTTTATTTTTAAATGTATGTCCTTCTGACCTAAAATTTTGACGTTAATAATTGATTGTTTCCCTTCTTTATTTTTGCAGGAACGTTGCAGAACAAGTCAGACAAGAAGCCTTAACGTCCTGGCACATATATTAGATAACAGCCTATCTTTGTTCTCCGTTTGTGCGCCAACGCTTGCAAATCGAACCAGATCGGGTGTCAAAAACACAAAAACGAAACTTAACAGAGTGATCACGTGGTTTCACAGAAAGCAGTGGACATGGAGTGCCGTTTGAGTCCAGTGGTGGCGCTCTAACACTGTGACTGACCCTTCTGCAAAACACCACCAACAGAATTAGTGAGGCTTGCTACTGTAGCTTTAACTGATGTGATTTCCTCATTGTTTGTATCAAAGTCACACCAGAAAAGCTGCAGCAGGGTTTGTCTGATAGACACAAGGAAATAGATGAAAACATATGTGCTACCTATGATTATAGATGAATTAAACGCTCCTAATCAAAAGATAATCAAGCTATATAACTTGGAGCATGTAGAGCATACAAATGGAAATCTTTCATACGTATAAAGATTTCCATTTGTATGAAATAACTACATTTAAGGATAAAATAAGAGTGAATGACAGTTGGCTGTCTATTTGCCATTTAAATACACAAAGAGAAGAAACTGCAGAGGTGCTTTCAGATTAAAGTCTTCTGTGACAACATGATTCATTTTCCTAACAAATGAGGCACCAATTCAGGAGAAATAAACAGGCTTTGAAATTGTATAAGATTTATTGCCAAGAAACATTGTTGCAACAAAGAAATAACTGAACAAACAAATTTCCTTACGTGTCCATCTAAGTTTACTTCCTCACACTTTGCAAACATAACAAATGCAGACAAATTAACAGATTAAACATCAAACCTGCATTATGCAAGCACTTACTTTGTTTATTTAAACATTTTTAATCTTTTCTGCTTTAATTTTAAATTGAAAAAAATATTACAGTGTAAGCGTGGTGCTATCATGTCTCTCATCCTCCGGTTTAATCTGCTGAAAAACTTGGTCTGTCATATAGGAGGGGCCTCCTTCCGGTGAGACATGAACACCTCACCCAGGAGATGCCCAGGAGGCATCCTTGTCAGAGCCCCTCTCGGATGGCTAAACTCTTACCCTATCTCTAAGGGAGAGGCCAGCCACCCTTCGGAGGAAGCTCATTTCCACCACTTTTATCCACAATCTCGTTCTTTCGGCCACTACCATAGGTGCCGGTAGGGACATAGATCGACCAGTAAATTGAGAGCTTCGCCTTTACGCTCAGCTCTCTCTTCACAGCAACACACCGGTACAGCGTCCCCATCGCTCCGGCCGCTGCACCAATCCGTGTGTCGATCTCTCGCTCCCTTTTCCCATCACTCGTGAACAAGACCCCGAGATACTTAAACTCCTCCACTTGGGGCAGGAACACGTTCCCGACCCGGAGTGGGGACTCCACCCTTTCCCGGCTGGGGACCATAGCCTCAGATTTGGAGGTGCTGATTCTCATTCCCAACGTTTCACCCTCGGCTGCGAACCGTTCCAAGGCGAGCTGGAGGCCTTCACCCGATGAAGCCAACAAAACCACATCATCTGCAAAAAGCAGAGATGAGATTCTGAGACCACCCAAGTGAAAACCTTTTTGTTTGCCTTTGCCAAGGTAAAGTATGTATGTAGTAAAATAGCTGTAATTCTTAAATAGTAAGTTCAAAGTCTGCATATCAATCGGAGTTTGATTGTTTGAATTAAAATCCAGTGTTGGTGTATAAGGTCAACACTACAAAAATGTTTGTCTTTATGTAAAAAAAATATGCCCCCTATGTATATACGTTATTACCTCATACAGGATCACTGATTTTATGTGTTCTCTTTCTCAGGTATCCACGTTTTCCAGTTGATGTATGATTGTGAATGGGACGATGAGTTTAGACAATAAGAATCCAACATATTAGGTTTGTGAACTAGTTTGTGTAGTTTGACTGGTGCTATAGTTAAAAATTATAATACCTTCAGTCTTGTACTGCTTTTCTAATTTTCCCTGTATGCATACAGGGGACTAGAAATTTACTTGTTTTACAAAAATGTTAAAAATATCTTTATTGTCTAAGAGGTTTGAAAAAGCTTACTCCCTAAATATAATTTCTTTTTGTGCCACTCTTGGCAGCAAGAAGTATAACCAAGTGTTTGCAATAACTGGCAATGAGTTATTTACATTGCTGTGGATGAATTTTGGCCCACTCTCCTTGGCAGAATTGTTTTAATATTTGCCATGAGTCCTACATGAAAGTGATACATCAGAGGAGTGTGAGAACTCGGACATTTTAAAGAGCAAAAATCTTGGATGCCGTCGTTCATACTAGAAGTTCAGTGGAGACGTCACTGGATCTACTTGGGACAGTAAAAGGTGCACTGGATGTCTCACATGAAGAGCAGATGCTGCAACAACGCAGGTTATAATCCAAGAAACATTGATCCTCCTGGAAGTTAGAAAACTCTACCTGCTGTTTTGACCGTCCAACAACTGGCTTTAAAATCTTCTCAAAATCTTCTCAAAACATTGTGTCCACACACAATCATGTAGCTTTAGCATTGCCAGCAGATTGTTGTCAGGTTTGGTCCTGGTGGGAGCTGGTCTGCAGTGTACTGAAAAGTCAAACTACTCTTATTTTGATTAGCTTTTATTTAAGTATGGATAAAACAACTTTAATTTTAAATGTTAGGCACAAAAAGATGTTGGTGCAAGTTATGGAGACATCACTAGGCTGAGAATACCAAATAAACATTTCAGAGAGAGCAACAGTGTACAAGTGGCCAAATCAACAAACTAGTACCGCTAGTGTTTACCTATGATGTGACTGCTCACAGAAACAACACCATTAAATCTGAAGTGTACAGGCCTTTACTCTCTGCTCAGTTCAGCTAAATGCTGCAAAACTTTGTGCCTCAATACAAACAGAAAATGATTCCCATTGTGTTTCCACCAGGTATTATATTTAAACTCTTTTTACTTTTTCTTCTCAGTCCTGTTAATGTGCTGTGTCCATGTAAGCTTTACATCAAACAGCACTCCTAAAATTTTAAATGACATACAGATAAGTCAAACAATCTTTGCTTATATGTTTCCTGTTTAAATAAACCATTTTGTTTTATCTTCTATGGAGAACTGAAATCCTCATACCCAACGGTGTACCTGCTTAACTGCTTCTAGCAGCTTCTTTTTAACAGTCTGCACACTTCTTCCTCTCTTCCTGATGACTGCATCATCTGCAAAAGCTGACTTTCCTATATGCCTAAAAGGATTTGATTAAAGATATATTTAATCTTAATTAAAATTACTTATGGCTAAATACTCTGCCTTTAGGAGTTCCATTCTCAACTACACAGCTTCTGGATTCTGTACCATTTGTACAAAAAAATTATTGATCTTTTATCCAGAAAGTCTTTGACCCAATTAAACAATCTACCCTTTACACCCATTTTTTAAAGTTTAATAAATAATCATTCTTTCAGACCACATCATAGGTTTTTGTTCTGTATCCAAAAACTATCCTAATCTATTTCACTTCTCATCAAAGAGTCTTTTTCAGTTCTAAAAACAAGAGGCAGCACATTCGCAGTCCAGAGACGGCCGTTTCTCTACAGGGAGCTCTGCTAGCAGATGGAGTTTAATGTTTTTGGTCTTCGCTGACTAAAACTAGTTTGTTTTGTAGCAGCCACCGTACTAGCATTATGCATTTGGATTGGGAGGGGTAAGAAAACACTTAGACACTTAAAGACAAAGCTTACTTTTATATTCAGCAGTACTACAATCCCATTGCTAGATGGCGCCATCTGACAAACCAAACCCAGCAGCACATTGTGGAGAAACCTACTATTAAAAATAAAAGAAGTCCTGCAGCGGAGCTGATAGTCTTTGATGCTCATTCAGGTTTATGTGCAGAATTTGTGGTTTAATCATGAACAGTGGAATTATAACTTGAAGTGAGTTCATATGAAAGACAGCAAGTCACGAGAAAGAGTCTGTGAGGGCAGAGGTCAGAGGTCAGATGAGGACAAGAGAATCAGAAATAACAGAAAGTCTTAAAATCCAACATTATATTTTAATTTTTATATGTAAATACATAATATTCAGTCTGTAGACCTTCGATTTAGACAATAATACTTAAATATTGCCTCTTTATTTGTTTTTATACATAAAAAAATTCAACATTTCTGACTTTAGGAATTGATCGTTTCATTATTTTATCATTGCAGCAACGTTGCAGAAAGAGAAGGGCACACAGGCTTCCAGATGAATTTGTGGAGGATGAATAATTGTATCTGGATTACTTGGGGAAGTTATTTGCATATGAGTGTAAACAGCATAATTTAAATTACTTTAAAAATAGCATTAGTAAGAATGTGATTAAGTATAAATAACTTCAGAAAATATGTGATAACAGCTGTGACACAAATACATAGTGGTTAAAGACGAGGCCCACAGACTACACACCACTAGCTCTTTGTTTCTGAGGTCATTCTGGCTGATAAGTTTCACTTTCGAGAGAAAACCTTATTTCCCTTTTTTTGCCTGGTTACTGTTAAGATGCAGCCAGCTTTGAATTCCTATTGGTCAGAGAGGAGCTACTGCGCATGCGGCAGTTTTATTTTGAGTGTGGCGGAGTCTAAACAACAAACAGACATTTTTTTCCTTCTTTGTTACAGTCAGGTGTATTACCACCACCCACTGAATTCTGCTGCTGACTCACATCTCAGAAATCCAAATGAGACAGCGAGAGAGAGATAAATATATTGGATATTGTGGCAAATCCTACTCAAAAAACAAACAAAAAATCTCAGATGAGGACAAGAGAAACAGAACTAGTAAAAAGTCTTAAAATCCAAAAATATACAACTTTGTTTTTATATTCCAAATGTATAATATTATGTCTGTAACCCTTGGATTCAGACAATAATACTTAAATATTGTGGTTTTATGTGTTTTCATACATAGTTCTACATTGCTAAAGTTTTCTCATGTTAATCATTATTAGCTTCATTTCTTTATCATTGCAGCAATGTTGCAAAACCAGGAAGACAAAACGCCTTGACGACCTGGAGCTTAAATTAGATAACAGCCTCTTTGTTTGTGTGCCAACGCTTGCAAATCAAACCAGATCCAGCTTCATAAACACAAAAACGAAACCTAACAGAGTCATCACGTGGTTTCTCAGAACAGCACAGATGGAGTGCTGTTTGAGTCCAGTGGCGGCGCTCTAACACCGTGAATGATCAGAAGATTTGCTGAAGTTCAACTTGTGTCATTTCTTTGTTTGCAAGTCACAGCCCAGAAGAGCATCAGCTGGGTGTGTCACAGTGACAACACACACCAGCATGTATTTGTGTGAGTTTAGGAATGTCACAAAGAAACACAACCTGAGGTGTGTTGTGTTTTTATAACCTTTCAAAATAAAAACAGGAAATGCATCAGAGCTCTGTCTGATTTTAGGTGGATTCCTTTGTTCTGGTGTGAAAACAATATACTTGAGACAGGAGAAATTAAAGAATGACAGAAGCTGTAAGTTTACATATGCAGGCAAATTAAAAGATAAAGAGGCAAATCTCAAATTTAAAAGATGTGATGTTGCTGGAAGCTAAATGAGATCACTCACTTTGTTCATTTGTTCGTTGACATTTCACATTCTCTGAATTCATCTTAAAAACCTGCTCATTTTCTCTACATAATTAAAGCTGTAGCTCATCATCATCATGTTATAACGCTGAAAACAGCCTCTGTAATCTGGTTAAACTGGTTACTTTGGCTGCTTTCTCCTCACATTGCAGCATTTAGTGTCTAACCTTACCCGAGTTATTAAGTGTATGTGTTTTTCATCAGTACGTGTTTTTCTTGCAAAATTAAAACAATAAACGGTTGTATTAATTTTTTTCTTCTCATAATGCGAGTATTGAATTGAAAATGAGGACGTTTATGATGCTGCTTTTTTACTGGACAGTGTCTCTGTCTGCAGGTAAGCTTCATAAAAATGAAACTGTTCTTTAGAGATAGTGTTGCTCTCAGGTGGCTCAGGTGTTGCTGTAAACAGACTCTCGGCTTGCATTTATTCAAGATTCAAGGTTTATTTTTATTTCACAGTTTGTTTGTTTTTGTTGTTGTTGTTGTTTGTTTTTTTACAGAAATACAAAGGCTTCAACAAAACGTTGCTTCTCACCAGCCTCTACGGTACAATGATCAGTAAAAGAAATAAAATACAGTAATAAGAAATCTAAAATAAGGATTGTTAGTGCAAAGTCTTCAAGCATCCTGCTGGTTCTGCAGCTGATGCTCCGTCACCTCTTTCCAGATGCTAGAGTGAGAACAGGCTGTGAGAGGGCTGGTTTGGGTCCCTGATGTTTGTTTGTAGCTGTTTGCAGAAAGCCTACAAACAGCTACAAACATCAAAACCTAAATGACTGTTGGTTTACAAATTATTTCTTTGTTGAAATTAAATTTCTAATTGTAGAAGAAGAAAAATTTAAGCTGCTCATAATGTTTTATGGTGTAAGGTACAGGAGTGTTATATTAGCAAAAAGGGAAAGAAACAGTTGTAATCTGCACAATACTAAAAAAAATTAATTTACTGGCAGCCTATGGTCAGGTTAATGCCATAATAAGGACTGTAAATCATTACTGATGCATCATGAAAGTATAACCAAATCAAAATGACCTACAAACACCAGTTTTTAGAAAATAATATTGTAGTTACAAAATGTAAGTTTTCAATATAAGATGATCTGAAAAGATAAAATATTGATTCATAAATCTATTTTTGTATTTAGAGGAGACACTACCCACACATGGGCCAGCACAAGGCTAGTTGCAGACACACTGGTGCTCCTTTGCTGGCCCAGAAGAGTTTCAACTCTGGCCCCAGATGTCAGCCTAATGTGTACGTTAATTAAGCCATGTAATAAAAACATGTGCATAATAGTACAAAAGTAACATGACAAAACTCTGTTCAGACAGTGAATGAACAGATTCTTATACAACACTTTTCACGTTCCCAGATTATTGAAAGTGGTCTATACAACATGTCACATTCACCCAACCACACACTTTCTCTAAACTGAGTGCTTCCTAACTACATTCACACTCTTGACACGCAGACTGGAGGAGCCAGGGATAAAACCGCTAACCTTCTGAGCAGTAGGTGACCTGCTCTACCTCCTGAGTTACAGCCGCCCACTGGCAAAAATGAGTAAACCGTGTACACTACAAACCTGTCAAACCTGCATTTGGAACGTTGGCTACCATAGCAGTATAGTATTGCAACATGGCATTTGGGTCTCCTAACTAAAATAGGGAATATAAATAGTGCCATCATTGCCAGACCTGACCCACATCTGGTTGACATACACCCTGCCATGACACCAGTCAGTCAGGAGTGCCAGCTTGATGCCGGATCCGGGCCAGACCCGTTTTCTGTGAGCCTGGGCCACATACACCAAACCACAATCGGGCCAGATGTGGCATGCCATCACATAAACAGTGCCATCTATGCCAGGCTTGGCCCATATCTGGATGACATACGTCTTATCATGCCAGAAGTCAGCCAGCAGTGCTGGCTTCACACCAGATCCGGGCCAGACCTGCTTGCTATGTGGGTATAGTTTTTTTTTATTTTGAAGATGTGCTGATTTTTAACGCTGTTTCTCACTACATTAAATATTTCTTACAGTGACCCACTCTATGAAGTATTTCTACACTTGGGATTGTCACGGTTTGCCAGGGCAAGCCGTGGGGATGTGGGGGAAAGGAGGACCCAGAACGCTGGACTCTTCACTGCAAGTGGTGCGTTTATTTACAGTGTGAAAATGACAATAAATCGCCGTGCTCTCCCTTTACTCCCGTGTCGTGTCTTCTTCCCAAAAAGTCCCTGTTTAGTGCTCTCTGCTCCTGTGTCTCTGCACTCCCCGTGCTCACTGCTCTCTCGTTCCACACTCCTCCTGAGGAAAACAATAGACACAGCCGTTAAAACACTTAATCCCAGCAGACATACACTCACTGACTTTTAAACTAAACTAGAAGACTGGCGTGAAGTCTAACGCAATAATCCCAGGTCGGTGGAAGCTCCATCGCTCTCCTAAACAGCTCCCCCGACGAGCCCAGATCAGCAGCAGGTGTGTGGCAAGGACTTCGGGTGTGGCCAGTACACTAGCAGGGCCACACCCACCAGGCCTGAAGGTGGCTGTGAATTCACCACAGAAAACACATGCACACAAACACACACCTGCCTACATACAAATGTGGACAGAGAACAGTAGCAGTGCAGATGAAACACACACCAAATAATAATAACAACAACAATAATAATAATAATAATAATAATAATAATAATAATAATAATAGCCCACACTGCTCACGGACCCCGAGTCCCCAGAGCCGGGTCCACAGGGATGATTGATGAAGCTCAGATGATTCGTTATGACAGCAGCACCAGGAGAGCTGAACCCAAACAGCAGTGGATGAACGATGCAGCAGATACACAGTACTGGGAGAGGAACACTGCGTTTTTTCCTCCATTAATAATTTAAAGCAGCGCTTCAACCAAACTGGAGGTTTGTTGATGTTTTTACTGACACATGCTGTCAATGTTTTTGTGTTTGTTTTTGCAGTACATTGAAAATTTGTCATTTAGATCACAATCCGAACTCTTGTTTGGATGGTATTAACTTGCCTTGACCACAGTGGCTTAGTCTTGAACCAAATACTCAATTAGATGGTCAAAGGAAAATTAATCAATAGCAGGTTTGATGATTAAATCATGATGAAAGTATTTTATCCAACTAAACTCCAAATATTTACAGGTTCCTGTTTTTTCTACAATTTCTCAGTTAATCGATTAAACTGTCATGGACACTGGAAAGGATTGGACTCAAGAGTGTGAGACTTAAAGGTTCAGTGAGATTGTGTTTATTTACGGTGAAGGCAAAACAGGGTTACAAACAAAAGGAATGATTGCTAGCGTGTCCAGGGTGCCAGCACAAACAGATAGTCTCTCTCTCCAGGGAAAACTCTCTTGGAAAGTCACTCAAACAAACCCAGGATTCCTGTGCTGTACTTCCGTCGTGACCTTGTCAGTTACCTGTTAGTTACTGTTCTCAGTACTTTAACTTGTTTGTTACCGTTCCTGTTGCCACCGATTTTCAGTCCACTTCAACAATTTCAGCAAATGTGTTTGTTTGTGAGAAACTGCTAGGAACAAAATACAATTTAAAATGAGTTGTCTCTTTGTTATGACACGATGCGACCACGGGAGCAGAACACACAGACATGTTTTGGACACAGTGACACAAACAACACAATTCTGGCGCCGCGAGGAAGTGCTCGAACGGTCTACGGAAAAAGGAGAGTAGAGATGAGTGCCAGTGTACGGGGAAGCAAAAGCGCTTACTTGTCACGACCTGATTACTAGCCCGGGCTGACGAGGAGCCGGTGTTCTGGGAATCCATCCTACCTCAGCATGTCTGCGCTGGTCCAGTCGAGGGGGGACAAGCGGGGACAAGCATCGAAGGCGTTTGGAAAGGGAGGGGGGATGAGTGTGTATCAGTGTATGTGTATGCGTTTAAAATTAATACAAATCACTCCACTGAGAAACTTAACAAGGTTTTATCCACTGAATAGAAAATAAATTAAATAAATACAGTGTATACCCAAAATAACATGAACTCAACCTGTCATAACATAAAAAATTATAAAGACTAGATCAAACTAACCCTCCCTTCGTGATAAACTGGTTCATATGAAGATATTTTACTTTCAGTTTCGTTGATTTAAGTGACGTTTACTCTCAGAGTAAATCCCTATTGGCTCTGATCGAGGCTAATGGTGACGTTTCTCCTGGTTCTCCATTTTAGCTTTAGCGTTTTCTGGACAAGCGAACACACAAAGTCTGTTAAAGGTTTGGATGTTTATGGTCACAATGAAGGCCTTCATCTTCCTTCTTCTCCTGGGAATACAGGGGGCAGCGGCAGGTCAGTTTGACTGTTATATTTTTGTCTTTTTCTATATCAGATTTATGTAATTTGAAAGACAAATGGACGGACTGTTTGCTCCCCAGAAAGTTCCTGTACGCTAAACATTTAATTGTAATGGATCCTAGTAGATAATGTCAATGTTTAGAAACAATCGATTATATTATACAGGTAGTTAAATCGTCTGTTTATATCTTCAATACCTAATAATAAACATTAAAGTTTAGATGAAGGCAAAGATTAACACGAGGCGACTTATGTCCCAAACTATTTGATGATTTCCGGGTTTAAACCGTTCGTGACGCATTTT
Organism: Neolamprologus brichardi; assembly: GCF_056152115.1. NCBI lineage: Eukaryota > Metazoa > Chordata > Actinopteri > Cichliformes > Cichlidae > Neolamprologus > Neolamprologus brichardi. The sequence continues at coordinate 6,365,327 of NC_142124.1, read as the reverse complement.
TAAGCGTTGTGGCTCTGCTGTCTCTCCAAACAGTCCAACAAATAAAACATCAGTGAGGAGGTCTGATGATAATCTGGTGACAATAATTAAAACGTTTATTTTAAAAACTAAATACTATTTTAATTTTCACGAGGGTTTAAAACATTTTCACACAACAGCTGCTCATTAAAGTTAACTAAAGTTCATTTAAGTATCTTTATAAATATTATTTTTATTTTATTGTTATTTAAAAATGATTTGTTCAGTATATGAAGAGCCACATGTCATTTGATGTAGTCTATTAAAAGTTAAAACACTCCTGCTTTGTATTGTCTTCAGTATTATTCACCAGTGTTATGCTTGTGAATATTTTCTGTTTGACAAACATGCGCACACATGTCGTAACTAAGAGTAGTTACATCCGGATATGAAGTTCACTGTTTTTCTGGTGTTATTGCTTAATTAACAGCGCAATCAGGTGACTTTTGTTGTGACGTGTATAAATAAAATAAAATAAAATAGAATTCAATTGAACTGAATTGAGATGCAAATTAAATCATTATTACTTAATATTATCAGATAGTTTATGTAGAAAGTGCCAATACACTACACATACCAGCATGAACTAATTTTGTTATCACTGCTGAATGATCAATAGGAAGCTGCAGGTGAGAAATACCAGAAAAACTTTGCAATTTATAAACAATCTCCACCAGGGAGCGCTAATGAGAAGAGTTAACACAAATATTGTTGACTTTTGATAACTGAAAACTCACCTGAAAACCTGATTACAGAATAAAAGATAAAATAACAATTGCTAAGATAATATTCCCCAAATAATAGTTACCTAACATTAGCTTTGGTTTTATTGATAATATTATCGATCAAAGATATTGGAAGTAAAACTTTCTGTAACAATTTTAAGCTTAAAAAAATATAAAAATAATATAAACAAAGAAGAAGCATCGATATGCTTCAATCAATTCATATAATTTGAAATATCAAAAATTGAAATACAAAAGAGAACAACTCACTTCAGAAGTCACAGATTAAAAATAATATGCATTTTGTTTAACAATGAAAACAAAATAAAAATATAGTTAAATGAAAACCTATAATGAGTTCAAACCATCAATCATGAAAACTGAATTAAACCAAACTGAAGGATGAACAACAGTTTTAAAACTTTCTGTGAATAATCAGGTTCAAACTAGAATTTGAAGTTTTGATGAAAAGAGGATCAGAAAAATTACATTAAACACTGAATATCTATTCATAAATCTATTTTGTGTTTATTGAAGGGACAGCAGGATTATTACAGGATGTCCTTAATGTGCTGTAATTTTTTTTATTGTGTTATTTAAAAAATAAAATAATTTATTAGTCTGTGTTCCTGAGATCTCACAACATTAACTGTTTCTTACAGTGACCCACTCGCTGAAGTATTTCTACACTGGATCCTCTCAAGTCTCAAACTTCCCAGAGTTTGTGGCTGTTGCGATGGTTGATGATGTTCAGATTGATTATTATGACAGCGTCACGGAGAAAATGGTGCCCAAACAGGACTGGTTTGCCAGGAACACAGATCAGCAGTACTGGGAGAGAGGGACTGAAGTAAGAAAGGGTCACCAGCAGACGTTCAAAGTCAACATTGAGACTGCAAAGGAGCGCTTCAACCAAACTGGAGGTTTGTTCATGTTTCATTTTTTACTGATATTTGCTGTTAATGTTTTCAGTGTGTTTTGTTTACAGTAGTAAACAGGTTTGCACACATTAAATGTTTCATTCAGATTACAGATTAAAATTATTAACATAATAATTCATAATGAATGTAGAACTACAGTCTGTGAAGCTTTAATTTAATTCAACCAGCTTTAATGATCATGTTTGTATGAACTGGCATAATTTAACTGTTTAGTTGATCTAAATATTAAAATAATAAAGATAAATTCAGGATATTAGTTTTCTGTTTATATTTAGGATTTTTTGCCTCTGAAACCTTGATGGTTGTTTTTGCTACAATTTCTTAATAATCGATTATTCAGAAATTAATCTCCAGAAAATCAGCAGGATCTAAATAATCAGTCTGAGGTGTATTTGTTTTACAATTATTGTGAGCTAATATTTGACTTTTAATAAAAACAATCCTGGACTGAAACTCTCTTTCAGTGGAAGCTTCTAGAAAGACCTCAACATAGTCTGGTGTGTAGTTTTCCCGCAGTTTTTAGAACGATAGGAGGCTGCAGAGTTTCAGAGGATGGAAACTTAAACCCAGGATCAGGATCTGAGTTTGCTGCTCAGGATCCATCTTAGTGTGTTTGTCTGTTCCTGTAGCTCACAGGAAGTCGCTCCGTGCCTCAGTTCAGACGACCCTCACAAATAATCACATGTTGTAATAAATTATAGAAGAAGAAAATATGTCAGACACCATCAACAGCATCTTAGGATGAAATAATTTATCATCTAGCTGAGATGTTAAATGTGCTGTGATGTCACAGTTTTGACAGCAGTTTTTCCAGATTCCATTAAACACATAATAATAATAATAATAATAATAATAATAATAATAATGATGTTATATTTAATACAAAAAGTAGAATCAAACTGGGTTGACTTTGTAACAGGCTGAAAGTAGAGACAGCTCAATGACCCCTTCACTGTCCACGGCCTCTTTATGAATGAATTTAACTAAATGCATCAACCATTGTGAAAATGAAACAGACATTCAGCCTGTTTTCATGAGGAAATGTTTTCAGGATTATCTTTCATTAGCAGAGGTTCAATAAATAAATCGGTGACAAACTTAAAGCTACTTTGTGGAAAATAAATAAATATTTAACTTTTAGTTTTACTTCAATAGTACAACAGTTTGGTTAGAAGTAGACCAAAAATAAGAAACACAAACTAACAGACAGACGTTTAACAGTTAACAGTTTCTCTAAATTTTACACTGATTTTTGTCCTATTTAAAAATAAGACAGTAAATATGAGTTTCAGTCGATGTTAATATTTGTGGTCCCAGATTTAAAATTTAATGGGGTTTTTTTTTTACTAATAAACAACAACCTGAAAATATAATCAAGGAAAGTAAACTGTTAAAATGTCTTATTTTTCCCATAAACTGGCTGAAGGCTGATTATTAAGGTGGTGTCGTTAAATCAGGACGCCGTAAAATTCAGCAAGAACCCTTCCAGAAAGCCTCCCTATGAGCGGTGAAAAAACCCACGGGTTGTTTTGGTCATTAAACACAGCTTTGGTCACTCATCCACGCAACATTTACGAGCGGTGGAAAATAACAGCGTTCTTGGCGGGTCACTGAGCTCAGGGTGGTATCAACAATACCGATACTTTGTACAAAAACTTAACACGTTATTGTATTTCAAATTATAGCTTCATAATGATCACAGGACATCAGACTTCTTGTTCTTATTGTTTAGTTATGAAGAATTATCATATAGTTGTGAATTAATTGACGCTATTTGAACACGTATATCTTTTGTATATCATTTAACATGTATATACTTGCCTGGACATTTCAACAAAAACATTCAACATTCACACTTTCAACAGGGGCAGTATTGTCAATATCAGTTCCAATAATTTTAAGTTATTCAGGCAGCTAATTGGGGGAGAGTAGTGAGCCATGACCACTATATCACTGCGATTGTTACTTTCCACAATAATTAATTGACACAACAAAACACACTTTTCAGCTTTTCATGCTTTTTGAAACTCAGTTTTTTGGAGACCTGTGATGTAAATTCTGTCTCTAAAGCACATTTTTCACAGTACATGTTTGAGGTTTATTTTTCCAAAGAAATTGTTGGAGCTATTTATTCTTTATTTTTGTTATTCTGAAATTTGTTGGGTTTGTTGTTGGTTTGTTTATATTTTTGGGTTATTTACAAGTTTATTTGTAGGTTAGGCAGCGCTCAGGTTCCTACTCAAAGACGCTCACAGATCTTTGTGTTACACATCCAATAATATCGTTAACGTGAATGTTTTAATATTTTTAATGCAAAATCTTATCTGGTGTCCCAGCATGGAGTCAAATTCAAAGTCTGAATTATTGTTTCAGTCCTCTGCTCTTAGTAAATGTAATAAAAATGACAACATGGTTGTAAAATCTTAGAGGAACCTTTTTCACCTTTTTGTCAGGTCACAGCACAAGAAATTAACTGATTTATCAAAAATTATTTCTTACATAATCATCAATGATGACATGAAGCATTTGCTGGAGCCTGAAATACTGTAAGTAGAACTCCAGATTAGATTAACATCACATGATCATATTAAACAGAGACACCTCTAGAAAAACCTCAGGACAGTCTGGTGTTTAGTTTCTCACAGGAAGGATTTTGTTGGACTGATGACGGCTGCAGAGTTTCAGAGGATGGAAAGTAAATCTAGAATCAGGATCTGTGTCGGCTGCTCAGGATCCAGCTTAGTGTGTTTGTCTGATCCTGCAGCTCACAGGAAGTTGCTCCACCTACAACAGCATAGATAAACTGTGCAGTGATATCTCTGCAGGCAGGACGTAGATGTGCTAACGGGAGAAAATGAATTCTGTTTTTTCCCAGTGTCTTTTTCTAAAATCTACATTGTTAATGATTTTTTTTTAAATCTTCCACTGAGACAAAAGCAGCCATAAATGTAGATCCTCTATATGTTGATCACGTCTCTGTGTCAGTGTAAGACTTTAGTGCAGTCTCTCTCTCTGGTTCACTGCAGTCTTTGTCTCTGTGTTTCTGTCAGGTGTTCATATTGTCCAGGTGATGGTCGGCTGTGAATGGGATGAAGACACAGGTGAAGTGAACGGATATCGCCAAGAAGGTTATGATGGAGAGGACTACATAATCTTTGACCTGAAGACAGAGACATGGACGGCTGCAAAACAACAGGCGGTCAGGACAAAGATGAAGTTGGACAGTAACAGAGCTTTGATCACACAGACAAAGAACTACCTCACCCAGATTTGTCCTGAGTGGCTGAAGAAGTATGTGAACTATGGGAGGAGCTCTCTGATGAGAACAGGTAAAATCTATGACCAGAATTAGATTGTTAACCAAAAGTTATGTCTCAGTTTATTACTTAATATGATATTAAATTAACCTTTTCATGCATGAATTATGAAAACCTCAATCAGGGCTTTTTTTCTTGAGTATTTTTGTTCATCTTAAGGCATGAAAAAAAGATTTTTGAACTTCATTTTTTTAAACGTACTTTTCATTTTCAAAGAGTATTTTTACAATGTCCACTTAGTTGTACAACAAACATTTTGACTTATGAATTTGACAAATGAATAATTAATATACACTGTGTAAAAACTATAACATAACAAAAATATATTTTTAAATATATTTTAAAAATATTTTATAACAGTATAACAATATATGTAACAACTATAACAACTATAACCCTGCAAGGCATGGAGTGACACATCAGTGTCCAATGTAGTGGTTTATGTGCAAGTTTACCATCAACACTGACACAAATACCAGAAAACAGCCTTTGAATAGTTGTGTGAAAGGGTTAACATAATTGCACTTCGTGTGACATTTTGACACATTTTTTAAATTTAAGTTAATTTTATAAACTACATCACATCAAAAGAAATTGGTATTGTTTAAATAATAATAATAATAATAATAATAATAATAATAATAGCCGTCATAGCAGATCATCTTCCACAGTTTTAGCTCTGATATACTCATTTCTAATCCTTCTCACTCCTTATGAACATTTTAATATCATCAGTTCTGTCTCCTGTATTTTTCTCAGTGCCACCATCCTCAGATATTAAATCACAGCAGGTCTCACTGCCATCTTGTAAACCTTCCTTTCCATTCTTGCTCGTCTCCATCCACTCCACCTTGTCTGCACTCTCTTCTTCACGCCTCATCTGCACTATGCACCTCTCCAGCTCAAATAAAAGTAATAGTAATAATACAGAAAGAATGAACTGTTTGTCTTTACTCCACAGAGCGTCCCTCAGTGTCTCTCCTCCAGAAGTCTTCCTCCTCTCCAGTCACCTGCCACGCTACAGGATTCTATCCTAACAAAGCCGAGATGATCTGGAAAAAAGATGGAGTGGAGCTTCATGAGGGTGTGAACAAAGGAGAGATTCTCACCAACAATGACGGGACCTTCCAGATGAGTGTTACCCTGGATGTCTCATCAGTGAAACCTGAAGACTGGCACAGATACAGATGTGTGTTTCAGCTCTCTGGTGTGAACGAGGACATCGTCACCAAACTGGCCAAAGCACCGATCAAAACCAACATGGGTAAAAGTGATGAAGGTAGGAAACATGCATTTAGTTTACTGTAAAAATGGTGCAGTTCATGTGGTTCTATTTGAGTTTGATGAAAAGTTTAATTCCTCCCCCGTTGTATACAGATTTATTAAATATTTTTCATACTGATACTGATTTGTTAATTTCTTAATAAATATTAATATTTAAAGTTTTGAGCGCTCTGATTTAAATTATTGTCCACTTTGCTGTCTTTTCACTGTTTATTTAAATTTGCGAGTATCTTTATTATTATTAAAATTTGTAACAAATTATTAAAATTATGTATTTTTTCCTTTTTATTTCAGACAAACGTTTCCTATCTCGTAAGTTAAACTTTGTCCCTTTTCTCTAATCTCTTGTCCACTCTAAATTAAAAAGGGTTTCTTTGATATTCTTTCTCTCAGCTTCTGTCAGAATAATTTTAAGACCTAAATCAGTTTAGACCAAGTTGTGTTTTTCCACCACATTTTTTCCTTGCTGAACATTGATGAATATAAAACATGTTCATGTGTGGCCACTGATTATCTGACTAATGGACAGTTTTAGAAGATTAAATAGTAAATGGGGGAAAATGTATATTTTGAAACATTGCTATGTTCAAATTTATTGGCAATGTATTGAAATTAAATTTAATGGCAGAACTTTTATTGTTGGAATGAAAACAAAAATTAGTGAGACAAACATGTAGTGACCATAAACGAAGCTCTTGTACATGATTGTTATCTGATTGGAAAGTTTTGTTCTCACCTTTTGTTTGTCCTGTGATCCACAGGAATCTCCCTGATCATCACTGGTGTTTTTGTTGCTGTGGTTGTTCTTGCTGTGATCCCTGTGAACGCATTCATTAATTACAAAAAGATGAAAGGTGAGAAACAAACTTCCTGGATTTTTCTTGTATAATGCAAACAACAATGATGACATAGTGCAAACAATAATAATGATAGTAAGAGTAATATGACTTAATTGAAGTCATTATTAACATCATTTCAAAAGAAAACAAACAATGCACACAGGATTAAACAGGTACCAAAAGCAGTGTAAGCTGAGTCTTCAGGTTCATATTAAAGTATTTTAACACTTTCTCTGCCAGCAGGATGATCAGACTCTTTTAAATCCTCAATATATTACAACGATATTCATTAATCATGCTTGTTGTGTTTCATAACTTGCCCCTTCATTTCTCTTCATTATCCCACTTGTAGATTTTTGTCCAGTTACTTCACTTTTTCTTCTTGTCTGTTATTTACTTTTTTCTGCATCACTTTTCTTTCTGTCTTTGTGGTTTTTTTGTTTTTTGTTGGGTTTTTTTTTTTTACACCTGAGCTACAGTTTGGGTGTTAGGAACAAAATAACCACCAACTCAGTTATTGAAACCCAAACATTGTTTCTCTTTTCTTAACCATCAACTCTGCCAAACAAACACATCCTAAGCTACACCTTTACCTGCATTAGAAATGTGTACGTTCTCTACCTTCAGTCGCTTTGCTTATAAATTTAACATGAGCACATTTTGTGGGAAAAGTCAGAATATATCTATAAACACATTAGTGAGTAAGCCCAGTGTCTGTTTTTAATTTTACAAATTAAATTAATGCTTTTGTCCAGATTACAAAATGAAAATATGAAATTATGTTTCATGCCTTGTATAATACATGAAAAAAATGTGTTAACATTTGTAAGAGCAGGATGTGGACTAACATTGTGTTTCTGACCTACAGCTGTAGAGAACCGTGCAGTCCAGGAGCAAATGCTTCCTCAGTTTAAAAAAAAGGCAATCAAAAACAAAGGATCTAACAAAGATGTGACCACCTGGAGAGATGTAAAACACAAAAGCAATATGAAACAATGAAAGCATCACAGCAGTCTCAATACAATCATAATTAAACCTTTGTGTGTCCATCTTCACTCAAACATATATTAGTTTAGTGTTTCTGGTGTTTTCTTGTAAATAATTTCATCACTCATGAATGCTGAGATTCCCTCACTCTCAGTGATAAAGGAATCATAATATATTTCTAAATCTTGTAAATTTACTTACAATTTGATTTAAAGACAAACTTGTGTTGAATTCCAGGAGACCTTAAAAGATTTTACTTTGTCTGATTTATTTCTTAATTAATGAAGATGATGTTTATTCTCTGTTTGATTTAAGACAAGTTTTGAGTGTTTTTGATTTTAGAGTTTAGTTCAAGTTGAGATTCTGGAGGGTTATGTGGGTTATGTTTTTAACACATAGGTTTGTGTGTTTCTGTTAATATATCAGTAAAACTGGACTGCTCTTTCTCTGCTTTTTGTATTTTTGCTTTTCAGTCCCAAATAATCCAAATTTCTGTGATTTTTTTTAAATAAAATGTACACTTGGCTAAAGTTTCATGAATCCAGCCCAAATATTAATGGATTAGCTACAATTTAACTTGTGATAGTAGCTCAGTAAGCTTAGGTGTAATGATGCCAGCTCCAGTCCATTAAGTGTCCTTGTGACAAAAGTATTGTGTGTGTGTTGTATTGTGGTTCGATGTTTGCTTTTGCGGATGTTTATTTTTTTCATTCGGTTTACCAACACTAGACTTCACAATTTGCATATGATGAAGTAACTGACCTCACAGCCCATTGTTCATTCAGTGGGCTGGTGTCAGCTATTGTGCAAATGTACTGTTTATAAGGTTGGGGAAACCTGCAGTCAGCTGAGACTGATGAAGTCACCTGATGATGACAAAATGTTTCTCCCACTGAAAACTCTACGTCCAGATGAACAGAATCAACCTTTTGGGAACACCACACTTTATAGACTTGTGCTATTCCAGAATGGTCGCCTGAATCAGATAGAGTATAAAAGGAAGCCAGCTGCTTTTAGAGGGCTTGGGTTCTTTGGCGTGTGTTGGCACAAACTCATACTTTATTTAATAAAGACTACCAGTTGATGGAAAAAATGGAAACAAAACACAACACAAGGAGCACAAGTCCAGAAATAAACAGAAAAAAAACCAAACAACACAGGGTCAAACCATGAGTCCACGAAAAGTCCAGGGGGCCGACCATGTGGACGGCAACGGCCATGACGGGGAAACAGACAAAACAAATCAGGAGGCCGGCCACGCGGAAGGCAGTGGTGGCAACAGAGCAGGTCCGGAGGTCAGCCGCGATGCCAGCGGCGGCGACTAACTGTCCCAGGCTGCGGCGGCCATGACGCCCAACTAGAGGCCTGGAAAGCGGCCGGCAGAGGTGAGGCGGAACAGGACGAGCTGGAACTGATGACGGTGTGGCAACCGCAGGACCAGACGAGGCTGAGGCAGACGAGGCTGAGCCAGACGAGGCAGGACCAGACGAATGCGAAGGCGAAGACACGGAGGCTGAGTCAGGCGTGGATGAAGACACGGTGGCTGAGCTAGACGTGGATGAAGACACGGAGGCTGAGCTAGACGTGGATGAAGACACGGAGGCTGAGCTAGACGTGGATGAAGACACGGAGGCTGAGCTAGACGTGGATGAAGACACGGAGGCTGAGTCAGGCATGGATGAAGACACGGAGGCTGAGTCAGGCATGGATGAAGACACGGAGGCTGAGCTAGACGTGGATGAAGACACGGAGGCTGAGCTAGACGTGGATGAAGCCACGGCTGCGGAACCTGACGGCAGCGTGGCGGCTGCGGAACCTGACGGCGGCGATGCTGCAGGTGGCAATGCTGCAGGTGGCAATGCTGCAGGCGGCGATGTGGAAGTAGCTGATGATGATGCTGCACGTGACGGTGTAGAAGTCGCAGGGGATGATACAGCAGGTGACAGCGGAACAGACTTCCCCGGACCGTCAGCAGAAATGAGGATGTGCTGGCTGGGTCCTCCAGGACCAGCAGCAGATGGGACGGCCCATCTTGAAACTTATCAACGAGGTACCAACGCGTTGGAACAGCACATATCAGATGCTGTCACGGCTACATGATGAGAAAGAAGCAGTCTGGGTATCTCTTGCTTCTCTTCCAACAGATTTAACTCCACTTACGACTGATGAGTGTAACATCATAAGGGAAGCACTTCTTGTGTTGGCCCCTTTCCATCAGGCCACAGTGGAGTTGTCTGAGGAGAGTTTCAGGATCAAAGGTCATCCCGATGATGAAAATGCTATATTGTGCACTTGAGCGGAACTCTTTACATCTACACACACAAGCTGCCACTCATCTCCATGACCAACTTAGGCATCGTGTCACAGACACTGCTTCTAATCTGGAGTCATTAAGTGTGTTGACCCTATCAACACTTTTAGACCCCAGATTTAAAACACTCGGATTTCGTAGTTCCTCCAAGTGTAGTGAGGCAGTCAATCGCCTGAAAGTGGAGTGTGCTGCAGTAATTGCCCGCACAACATCTGAGCCACAGCCTGGACCTTCATCAGAGCAGTCACCTGTAGTGATGTGACGTTCTGTATCGAGGCTTCGAAGCGTGTGTCGAGTAATGGAGGGGACGTTTCCGCGAAGCGCGTATCGAGGCTTGCTTCATTTATGGGAGGAGCTGAAAATGATGACGTCCGAAGCCTCGCTGCCCGGCTGTACCACGTGACTGGTTCAGGAAGTGGTTCGAACTTTGCCGCGAGCTATGACAGCGATATAAACCCCTCAGACTTCATTCAAAAATGTGGGTGTTTGATGGAGAGTTGCGGTTAGTGAGAGTTTGGAGACAGTTTGGAGGTTTATGAGAGTGAGGAGAGAAAGTCAGGAGAGAATGGAGCCAGCTAAGAAGAGGAGGATGTCCTCCCCTGTGTGGGAACATTTTGATTTTATTCCTCCCAACAAGGTATGTAAATTTCTACAGAAGATGTATTTTCATAATAATGATGGTGCAATACAATTTATGATAAGCTGCCTTTACTTTTGTACAAGGTGAAGTGTTTGCTATGTGCCAGGGAGCTGGGATATAACAACAACACCTCATCCATGCTTAGGCACTACAGAGCTTTACATGAGAATAAGGGGAACACCGATTGTGGAGCAAGACCAGGTGAGCCATCAAATGCCATGATAATATAGCATGCAGTAATGTTACTAAATGATATAACAATATTATACAACTGTAATAAGTTACGTGTGTGATATTTATATCTGTGCTTTGTTTTTGTTGTCTTTCCTCAGGAGAACAATCTCAAATAGATGAAGACCTGGTTAGCATGGTGATCGAGGACTCCCAGCCATTTAGCATTGTGGAGGACAAAGGATTTAAAAGATTTGTTAAATCGTTAAATCCTAGCTATGTTCTCCCCACTAAAAGGTCATAAAAGCAGTGAAAATTTAGTTTTTACAGAATAAAATGTGGGCAGGACTGAGGCTCAAAGCCTCAGTGTGTTGCTGTCCATACCTGAATGTTACAAAAGCACAACCACTGTCCACACCCCAACCACACCTCATCTCACAGTAAATGATCATTTCCATTTTAAGCATTTCCAAATGATAATTTTCCATACTGCCAGTATAAATATACACAGTATACTGCCATCAATACAATATACATGTTTTACACACTCCTTTTGTTGTTAACATTTACAGGCTGTGTGCAAAAGGCCACACTCTTCAAATTCATGCCAACTAATATTTTTACGTCCTGTAGATGTTCTACTAGAGCAAATGAAGCTTCAAGACGCTTTGCGCTGGGGTGAACTAATTGGATGAAAAGCTTCAGTGCTTCATGAAGCTTCATCTGCCCATCACTAGTCACCTGTTCCAGGCAAGTTCAGTATTATCAGCTTATTCATACATTTATTTTGATGCTAATGTGTACTAATTTGGAGTAGATGACAAAAACTAAAACGGCCATGCATTTTTTATTATTTCAGAAAACCTGTGGCATCGGCTCGATGAAGAAGTTGGCAGACAAACAAACAATGCAACAGCAGACTCCATCATTGAGGTCCAGCGCTACTTGGCGGAGAGAAACATTCCACGATCAGAGGATCCTTTAACGTACTGGGGGAATAGAAGAACATCTTATCCTAACCTTTTCCACCTGGCATTACAGTTTTTGTGTACCCCAGCTTCATCTGTGCCCTGTGAGCGTGTATTTTCCAAAGCTGGGGAAATAGTGTCAAAAAAACGCAATAGACTGAATGCAAAAACATTGGACAAACTTATTTTTCTGAATAAAAATTTATAATAAACTCTGAGTCAATTACATTTAAATGGGTAATATTACATTTGCAATACTTTCATTCTAATTTTCACTTAATGTCATTCACAATATATTTTAAAGATGTCTACAATATTTGAAATGTAAAAGATATAAAATGATTCCATGGACAGTACAATACCTTACAGTGTATACAAGTATGACTAGGTCATTGAATTAGTGTCTGTTGTGAGTCTGAAGTAAGTTGCCTGCAATGATATTTAAGGTCCAGCAGGTGTCAGTATGGAGCAAAACAGCAAGGTTGTGTCGACAGTATCGATACAGTTTGGGGAATGTGCTGAAACGCTTCACGAGGCCTCATCTACCGATCACTAGCTGGCACCAAACAAAACAGAAACCAAACATGAAAACACTAACTGGAACACACAGGCAGGATCTGAGGGTACGACGCAACACTGAGCATGGGAAAACACAGGGCTTATATACACAGGGTGGTAATCAGGGAATGGGCAACAGGAGGGAGACACAGCTGGGAGAGATCAGGGCTAACGAGACAAGCGGAGCAAAGCTGCACACACTAACATAAGACAAAGACGCAGACACGACACAGAGACAGACTGGACACTGAACTGAACCGGCAATAAACATGGGAACACAAAACCTAAGAACTACTCCCTAAACCAGAATAAGTGAAAACATAGATTCATCATCATCATCATCATCATAAGCACTACAAGAGAATAAGAAAACAATCAAACACACCAAAATAACTGAAACACAGATTCATCATAAAACCCAACAAAGCACCAGAGAAATTTAAAGAACAAACCATCATTCAAAAATAACCCAAAACATAACAACTCAAAAAACTGGGTCGAACCGACCCAGAACTGTGACAATAACAATTTAATGATTCAGATTTAGTCCTGTGAAGTTTACATTTATATGTATTTATGCTTTACATATATATTACATATATAATTTATTCAGAAACAGACTTTGCACATTCAAAACATGAGAGGACAATAAGTGCTGCGAAATTATTTATATTGTGAGCTAAATGCTCCTTCGTCCTACAAGCAAAACTAATTTCCATGTGGTCTGAACTCCAATGTGAGATTTAAAAGGTGTTTCTTTCAAAAATGGCAGTATTATGTTTAATGTTAGTAAAACTGTCAGGTTAGATTAGTATGTGTTTCTGAGTTTAAGGCTGAGGTCCAGGAGAAATTAAATCCAAAAGCTGAATGACAAAAAAACCCTGAGCACAGTGAGCTGCACCAAAGCTTTAAAAAAAATCATTCTTAAAGCACTGGAAAAAATTTTTACTGTTATTTTTAGTCTCTGTAAACTCTAAATTGTTCTAGCTAACAAAATCTTTTGCAACAAAAAATCAGCTATATTAAAAATTAAAACATTTATTATAATCAAATTTATTTATTTGTACTCTGAAAGAAACTTTTTAAAATCATTTTATTTCTTTATTTCTATTTTATTTTTTATTTCTGTAGATAAATCTACATTATGCTTAAATGTTGAAGTATCCAAAGATGATGACCTTGCCTGGAACAATATTTTAATATTTAAGGAAAAGAAACTGTAAAAAGTTACAAAATTAGAAAGTACTTTATATTCTGAGGTCTCATTTCTCATCTCACATGACTTAATTCAAACACTTTTCATCCAGAATGTCAGGAAGTGTAATAATGTGTCAGTGCTTACTGGCAAAACTCTCTGTAAAACCACTCGGGTCAGTTCTGATTGGATAGGATTTTTCAGCCTGAGGTCACTATTTAAAAAAAAGCAAAATTTGTGTCTGCTTTAGTACTACATATAGAGCTCGCTTCTTGGTTTAACTCCATCTCATCCCAGTGTATTTCTCAGATGGAGTTAAACTGGGATTAATAAAAAATCTAACAAACAAAACATGTAAATACCTGATTTTGCTGTCTGTCTAAGTTTATCTGTGGTAAAGATGTGATATTAGCTGTTAGTACAGTGATATGCAAAAGTTTGGGCACCCCTGATAATTTCCATGATTTTTCTTCATAAATCATTGGTTGTTTGGATCAGCAATTTCAGTTAAATATATCATACAGCAGACAAACATAATGATATTTGAGAAGTGAAAAGAAGTTTATAGGATTTACAGAAAGAGTGCAATAGTTACTTAAACTAAATTAGGCAGGTGCATAAATTTGGGCACCCCAACAGAAATATTACATCAATATTTAGTAGATCCTCCTTTTGCAGAAATAACAGCCTCTAAATGCTTCCTATAGCTTCCAATGAGAGTCTGGATTCTGGCTGAAGGTTTTTTGGCCCTTTCGTCTTTACAAAACATCTCCAGTTCAGTCAGGTTTGATGGTTTCCCAGCATGGACAGCCCGCTTTAAGTCACACCACAGATTTTCAATAATATTCAGGTCTGTGGACTGAGATGGCCGTTCCAGAACGTTGTACTTGTTCCTCTGCATGAATGCCTTAGTAGACTTTGAGCAGTGTTTAGGGTCGTTGCCTTGTTGAAATATCCAGCCCTGGCCAAACTTCAACTTTGTGACTGATTCTTCAACATTGTTCTCAAGAATCTGCTGATACTGAGTGGAGTCCATGCGACCCTCAACTTTAACAAGATTCCCAGTCCCTGCACTGGCCACATAGCCCCACAGCATGATGGAACCATCACCACATTTTACTGTGGGTAGCAAGTGTTTCTTTTGGAATGCTGTGTTCTGTTTCCTCCATGCATAACGCCTCTTGTTATGTCTAAATAACTCAATTTTAGTTTCATCAGTCCACAGCACCTTATTCCAGAATGAAGCTGGCTTGTCCAAATGTGCTTTAGCAAACCTCAAACGACTCTGTTTGTGGCATTTGCACAGAAAAGGCTTCTTCTGCATTACTCTCCATTACAGCATCTCCTTGTGCAAAGTGCGCTTAATAATTGAACGATGCACAGTGACACCACCTGCAGCAAGATGATGTTGCAAGTCTTTGGAACTGGTCTGTGGGTTGACTGTGACGGTTCTCACCATCCTTTGCCTCTGCTTATCTAAGATTTTCCTTGACCTGTCACTTTGGGCCTTAACTAGAACTGTGCCTGTGGTCTCCCATTTCCTCACTATGTTCCTCACAGTGGAAGCTAACAGCTGAAATCTCAGAGATAGCTTTTTGTATACTTCCCCTAAACCATGATGTTAAACAATCTTTGTTTTCAGGTCATTTGAGAGTTGTTTTGAGGCTCCCATGTTGCCACTCTTCAGAGAAGATGCAAAGAGGAGAAAAACTTGCAATTGGCCACCATAAATACCCTCTCTCATGATTGGATTCACCAAACAAACTTTAGCACTGTAATCAGTGCTAAAGGTATTTAAATCAATAAAACAATAAGGGTGCCCAAATATATGCACCTGCCTAATTTTGTTTAAGTAACTATTGCACACTTTCTGTAAATCCTAAAAACTTCATTTCACTTCTCAAATATCATTGTGTTATTATGCTGTATGACATATTTAACTGAAATTGCTGATTCAAACAACCAAAGATTTATGAAGAAAAATCATGGAAGTGATCAGGGATAACCAAACCTTTGCATACCACTGTATGTGACTGCTAAAAATAGGTTAGATCAGATGCTGATGTACAGGGTGGGCCATTTATATGGATACACCGTAATAACATGGGAATGGTTGGTGATATTAAAGTCCTGTTTGTGGCACATTAGTATATGTGAGGGGGCAAACTCCTCAAGATGGGTGGTGACCATGGTGGCCATTTAGAAGTCGGCCATCTTGGATACAACTTTTGTTTTTTCAATAGGAAGAGGGCCATGTGACACATCAAACTTATTGGTAATGTCACAAGAAAAACAATGGTGTTCTTGGTTTCAACGTAACTTTATTCTTTGATATGAGAAGCAGCAAGTTATGAGAAAGAGTCTGTGAGGGCAGAGGTCAGATGAGGACAAGAGAATCAGAAATAACAGAAAGTCTTAAAATCCAACATTATATTTTAATTTTTATATGTAAATACATAATATTCAGTCTGTAGCCCTTCGGTTTAGACAATAATACTTAAATATTGCCTCTTTATTTGTTTTTTTAAAAAAAATAAAATTCAACATTTCTGATTTTAGGAATTGATCGTTTCATTATTTTATCATTGCAGCAACATCGCAGAAAGAGAAGGACACACAGCTGTTCCAGCTGATTTGGCTGGAATAGGTTTCCAGATGAATTTGTGGAGGATGAATAATTGTTTTAAAATGGATTTAGTAAGAATGTGATTAAGTATAAATAACTTCTGAAAATATGTGATAACAGCTGTGACACAAATATACATGATTTGGATTAGACAGCCTACAGCGACGTAGTGGTTAAAGACGAGGCCCACAGACTACACACCACTAGCTCTTTGTTTCTGAGGTCATTCTGCCTGATAAGTTTCACTTTCGAAAGACAACCTTGGTTCCCTTTTTTTGCCTGGTTACTGTTAAGATGCAGCCAGCTTTGAATTTCTATTGGTCAGAGAGGGGCTACTGCGCATGCGGCAGTTTTATTTTGAGTGTGGCGGAGTCTAAACAACAAACAGACATTTTTTTCCTTCTTTGTTACAGTTAGGTGTATTACCTAGTGATGTGCGATACCACTGATTTCCTTTCCGATCTGATACCAAGTAATATTAAGGGTGGTATCGACGATACTGATCCGATACCGATACTTTGTACAAAAAATAATTTTATTTATTGTATCTCAAATTATAGAGTCATAATGATTACAGGACATCAGATTACTTGTTCTCATCACTTAATAATGCAGAGTTCATCACATAGAAATATAACAACTGAAGTTGTGCGCTATTTGAACACGTTGCCTGCCTGCAGCACTAAAGGACTCCGTGAGAGACGTGTGTCTCGCCCTAGCAGCACCTGTCCCTGTCCTCCTCTTCAGTTCGCCTCAACATACGCTGGTCATATTCTGTGATATGATTTACTCTGAGGTGTTTGACAAGGTTAATGATGTTGCCACAACCATACATGCCAACCCTCTCGATTTTTCCGGGAGAATCCCGAATTTCAGTGCCCCTCCCGAAAATCTCCCGGAGCCACCATTCTCCCGAATTTTTCCCAATTTTCCACCCGGACAACAAAATTGAAAAACCATATGGCAGAATTCAAAGCGGGGCCCAGCCAATTCCAGTTTCCAACAATGGCGGCAGTGACTTAGTTTTAATATTACTCTTATTTCTCTTTCTGGGTCGCAAAAAAACTTTTAACATATTTTAAGGTGAGAATGTAGCTGTGTAAACTTCAAATATCTGAGCCGACCGACACATCGTCTTCAAACTCCCGCAGTCTTTTGCTACTTGGGTTAAACATGATATATAAGTCACTTTGATAACTTAAAAATGTTATTGTTTGGCTTTTTCAGTGTTTTATTTGTTCGTGAGTAAATCGGTTTGGCTGAGATTAATATTAGATTAGATTAAATAAAATTTAACTTTATTAATCCCTCGGGAGGGTTACTCCGGGGTTTTCACACAGCTGGATAAACGTCAAACAGAAAACGAATTAAACAAAGTGTGAGACGGTCAAGAGTTTACGTCAGTGCCCTGTTATATTTTAAGTTATATTTTAGATAGCAAGGAGCAGAGTTTCACTCCACCGAGGGAGCTCGTGACGTACTAGCCGGCTTTCTTTAGACCGCGAAGAGCGGGTCCACAGGTGGAAGCAGCCTCTGAATTTGGACACCCCCGCTGTTTCCGGGCCGGCCAATAATAACGGTGACATTTAACGTATTTTATACGATAAATAAACACTGTAAAATGTATTTATCCCCCCCAGCCCTTTTGAATGTCAAGGTTGTCAAGTATGCCCACAACACCTCACTTTTTTGCCACATGTATGCAAACCACGTCTCAGCTGTTTGTGGAGGTAAAATACGTCTGCACAATTACGCTCAGCCATTGTTGTGAGTGCGCACTGCGCACGCCAAGGGGCTGCGAGACATTTATACAGCCGTATTTCGCACATGACTATGAAAGGCGGAAGAGGAAGTAGTTCCTTTGAATGTAGACAATCCGAATGTTATAGTTTCTTTCCACTGTGTTCCTGTTAATGATAAACTACAAATTTACTCTAAATTACTAAAATATCGATATTTTAATGTGAGAATCGATTCTACAACATAAATGATTGGTATCGGAGGAATCGATATTTCAGGATCGATCCGCACATCACTAGTATTACCACCACCCACTGAATTCTGCTGCTGACCCACATCTCAGAAATCCAAATCTTATTAATGAGCGAGAGAGAGATAAATATATTGGATATTGTGGCAAATCCTACTCAAAAAACAAACAAAAAATGTCAGAGAAACAGAACTAGTAAAAAAGTCTTAAAATCCAAAAACATACAACTTAGTTTTTATATTCCAAATGTATAATATTATGTCTGTAACCCTTGGATTCAGACAATAATACTTCAATATTGTGGTTTTATGTGTTTTCATACATAGTTCTACATTGCTAAAGTTTTTCTCATGTTAATCAATATTAGCTTAATTTCTTTATCATTGGAGCAATGTTGCAAAACCAGGAAGACAAAAAACCTTGACGAAGTGGCGCTTAAATTAGATAACAGCCTCTTTGTTTGTGTGCCAACGCTTGCAAATCAAACCAGATCCAGCTTCGTAAACACAAAAACGAAACCTAACAGAGTCATCACGTGGTTTCTCACAAAGCGGCACAGATGGAGGGCTGTTTGAGTCCAGTGGCGGAGCTCTAACATATGGCGTTATTTTTGTGCTACTATTCTGAGCGCACGTAAAAAAAAATTTGCAGGTGCAAGTGTTGCATTTTGAGGAGAAATTTATTTTGAGCGAAGAAAAACTGAATTTGAGTGAACAGAATTCATTGCTGCGTGCAGAAAATGTATTTCAGTGTTTGCTATTATTCACACACGCACAATAGCAGCCCTTCTCTCTCAGTTTTTGCATTTGCGCTCGCTCGCAATGTGTTGCTTGCACTCTCAACATTTCTGCCCGTGCGCGCTCAACTCTACACCGTTATAGTTGTGCCACAAAACCAGCCAATCACAGACTTGGATGCAAAAAAAATCTGATTGGCTGTTTTGGTCTCCAATCAGCTCGAAATGACGAAATGCAATATCCCAGAATCCATTTCGTCCAAAACTCAAACGAGGCAGCTGCGGAGAAACACGGCGTGGCGGAGTTTGAAATATTACTCTTTCTGGGTCACAAAATAAACTTTTAAGGTATTTTCATGTCAGAATGGTGCTGTGTAAATTTCAAATATCTACTCGATTTATCAAGACATCACATATTTGCATAAGTGCTCTAATGTTTTCGGAGATGCCTGTTACCCACCAGCTGACCGCATAGCTGGACTGGCCATTGGGCATACCGGACATTTGCCCCGTGGGCCGATGGTGATTTTTCATGTTTATGTTTATTTGTTTGTTGTACTAAAAAAAAATTAATTTACTGGCAGCCTATGGTCGGGTTAATGCCATAATAAGGACCGTAAATCATTACTGATGCATCATGAAAGTATAACCAAATCAAAATGACCTACAAACACCAGTTTTTACAAAACAATATTGTAGTTACAAAATGTAAGGTTTTTTTATATAAGATGATCAGAAAAGATAAAACATTGATTCATAAATCTATTTTTGTATTTATAGAGGAGACCCTACCCACATAGCAAAATTGGTATGGCCCGGATCTATCCCACACAATGTGCCCACATACAGCAAAGGATGACGGCGCTTTGGTGGCCCAGATCTGGTTCGCCAGAGGCGGCCCACACATGGGCCAGCACAAGGCCAGTTGCAGACACACTGGTGCTCCTTTGCTATCCCAGAAGAGTTTCACCTCTGGCCCCAGATGTCAGCCTAATGTGTACCTTAATTAAACCATGTAATAAAAACATGTGCATAATGTGTGTGAATGTGTGTGTGAATGACTGAATGTAGTGTGAAGCGCTTTGGGGTCCTTAGGGACTAGAAAAGCGCTATACAAATGCAGGCCATTTACCATAATAGTGCAAAAGTAACATGACAAAACTCTGTTCAGACAGTGAATGAACAGATTCTTATACAACACTTTTCACGTTCCCAGATTATTGAAAGTGGTCTATACAACATGTCACATTCACCCAACCACACACTTTCTCTAAACTGAGTGCTTCCTAACTACATTCACACTCTTGACACGCAGACTGGAGGAGCCAGGGATAAAACCGCTAACCTTCTGAGCAGTAGGTGACCTGCTCTACCTCCTGAGTTACAGCCACCCACTGGCAAAAATGAGTAAACCGTCACTAGGTTTTGTATAAAGTGTACACTCACAAACCTGTCAAACCTGCATTTGGAACGTTGGCTACCATAGCAGTATAGTATTGCAACATGGCATTTGGGTCTCCTAACTAGGAGCATAAATAGTGCCATCATTGCCAGACCTGACCCACATCTGGTTGACATACACTTTGCCATGACACCAGTCAGTCAGAAGTGCCAGCTCGATGCCGGATCCGGGCCAGACCCGTTTTCTGTGAGCCTGGGCCACATACACCAAACCATAATCGGGCCAGATGTGGCATGCCATCACATAAACAGTGCCATCTATGCCAGGCTTGGCCCATATCTGGATGACATACGTCTTATCATGCCAGAAGTCAGCCAGCAGTGTTGGCTTCACACCAGATCCGGGCCAGACCTGCTTGCTATGTGGGTATAGTTTTTTTATTTTGAAAATGTGCTGATTTTTAAAGCTGTTTCTCACTACATTAAATATTTCTTACAGTGACCCACTCTATGAAGTATTTCTACACTTGGGATTGTCACGGTTTGCCAGGGCAAGCCGTGGGGATGTGGGGGAAAGGAGGACCCAGAGCGCTGGACTCTTCACTGCAAGTGGTGCAAGTGGTGCGTTTATTTACAGTGCGAAAATGACAATAAATCGCCGTGCTCTCCCTTTACTCCCGTGTCGTGTCTTCTTCCCAAAAAGTCCCTGTTTAGTGCTCTCTGCTCCTGTGTCTCTGCACTCCCCGTGCTCACTGCTCTCTCGTTCCACACTCCTCCTGAGGAAAACAATAGAGACAGCCGTTAAAACACTTAATCCCAGCAGACATACACTCACTGACTTTTAAACTAAACTAGAAGACTGGCGTGAAGTCTAACGCAATAATCCCGCGTCAGTGGAAGCTCCATCGCTCTCCTAAATAGCTTCCCCGACGAGCCCAGATCAGCAGCAGGTGTGTGGCAAGGACTTCGGGTGTGGCCAGTACCCTAGCAGGGCCACACCCACCAGGCCTGAAGGTGGCTGTGACTTGGCCACAGAAAACACATGCACACACACACACCTGCCTACATACAAATGTGGACAGAGAACAGTAGCAGTGCAGATGAAACACACACCAAATAATAATAACAATAATAATAATAATAACAACAACAACAACAACAACAACAATAATAATAATAATAATAATAATAATAATAATAATAATAATAGCCCACACTGCTCACAGACCCCGAGTCCCAGAGCCGGGTCCACAGGGATTATTGATGAAGCTCAGATGATTCGTTATGACAGCAGCACCAGGAGAGCTGAACCCAAACAGCAGTGGATGAACGATGCAGCAGATACACAGTACTGGGAGAGGAACACTGCGTTTTTTCCTCCATTAATAATTTAAAGCAGCGCTTCAACCAAACTGGAGGTTTGTTGATGTTTTTACTGACACATGCTGTTAATGTTTTTGTGTTTGTTTTTGCAGTACATTGAAAATTTGTCATTTAGATCACAGTTTGAACTCTTGTTTGGATGGTATTAACTTGCCTTGACCACAGTGGCTTAGTCTTGAACCAAATACTCAATTAGATGGTCAAAGGAAAATCAATCAACAGCAGGTTGGATGATTAAATCATGATGGAAGTATTTCATCCAACTAAACTCAAAATATTTACAGGTTCCTGTTTTTTCTACAATTTCTCAGTTAATCGATTAAACTGTCATGGACACTGGAAAGGATTGGACTCAAGAGTGTGAGACTTAAAGGTTCAGTGACATTGTGTTTATTTACGGTGAAGGCAAAACAGGGTTACAAACAAAAGGAATGATTGTTAGCGTGTCCAGGGTGCCAGCACAAACAGATCCACAGATAGTCTCTCTCTCGAGGGAAAACTCTCTTGGAAAGTCACTCAGACAAACTCAGGATTCCTGTGCTGTACTTCTGTCGTGACCTTGTCAGTTACCTGTTAGTTACTGTTCTCAGTACTTTAACTGGTTTGTTACCGTTCCTGTTGCCACCGATTTTCAGTCCACTTCAGTCCACTTTCAGTCCACTGCTAGGAATAAAATTCTCAAAAATACAATTTAAAATGAGTTGTCTCTTTTGTTATGACACGATGCGACCACGGGAGCAGAACACAGACATGTTTTGGACACAGTGCAGGGGTTATACTTACAGTGACACAAACAACACAATTCTGGCGCCGCGAGGAAGTCTACGGAAAAAGATTACTTGTGTACTTGCGCTTACTTGTCACGACCTGATTACTAGCCCGGGCTGACGAGGAGCCGGTGTTCTGGGAATCCATCCTACCTCAGCATCTCTGCGCTGGTCCAGTCGACCCGCCATCTGCACCGGGAGGGGACAAGCATCGTAGGCGTTTGGAAAGGGAGGGGGGATGAGTGTGTATCAGTGTATGTGTATGCGTTTAAAATGAATACAAATCACTCCACTGAGAAACTTAACAAGGTTTTATCCACTGAATAGAAAATAAATTATACAGTGTATACGCGACATAACATGAACTAAACCTGTCATAACATAAACATTTATAGAGACCAGATGAAACTAACCCTCCCTAAACTGGTTCATATGAAGATATTTTACTTTCAGTTTCGTTGATAACCCTAAAGGTTTACCCTAGATTTAAGTGACGTTTACTCTCAGAGTAAATCCCTATTGGCTCTGATCGAGGCTAATGGTGACGTTTCTGCTGGTTCTCCATTTTAACTTTTTCTGGACAAGCGAACACACAAAGTCTGTTAAATGTTTGGATGTTTATGGTCACAATGAAGGCTTTCATCTTCTTTCTTCTCCTGGGAATACAGGGGGCAGCGGCAGGTCAGTTTGACTGTTATATTTTTGTCTTTTTATATGTCAGATTTATGTAATTTGAAAGACAAATGGACGGACTGTTTGCTCCCCAGAAAGTTCCTGTACGCTAAACATTTGGTTGTAATGGATCATAGTAGAAAATGTCAATGTTTAGAAACAACTGATTATATTATACAGGTAGTTAAATCGTCTGTTTATCTCTTCAATACCTAATAATAAATATTAAAGTTTAGATGAAGGCAAAGATTAACACGAGGCGACTTATGCCCCAAACTATTTGATGATTTCCGGGTTTAAACCATTCGTGACTCTGTTGTCTCTCCAAACAGTCCAACAAATAAAACATCAGTGAGGAGGTCTGATGATAATCTGGTGACAATAATTAAAACGTTTATTTTAAAAACTAAGTACCATTTTAATGAGGGTTTCAAATATCTCCACCAGGGAGCGCTAATGAGAAGCGTTTTAAACTAACACAAATATTGTTGACGTTTGATAACTGAAAACTCACCTGAAAACCTGATTACAGAATAAAAGATAAAATAACAATTGCTAAGATAATATTCCCCAAATAATAGTTACCTAACATTAGCTTTGGTTTTATTGATAATATTATCGATCAAAGATATTGGTAGTAAAACTTTCTGTAACAATTTTAAGCTTAAAAAAATCTATAAAAATAATATAAACAAAGAAGAAGCCTCGATATGCTTCAATCAATTCATATAATTTGTAATCAAAAATTGAAATACAAAAGAGAACAACTCACTTCAGAAGTCACAGATTAAAAATAATATGTATTTTGTTTAACAATGAAAACAAAATAAAAATATAGTTAAATTAAAACCTATAATGAGTTCAAACCATCAAATCATGAAAACTGAATTAAACCAAACTGAAGGATAAACAACAGTTTTAAAACTTTCTGTGAATAATCAGGTTCAAACTAGAATTTGATGTTTTGAAGAAAAGAGGATCAGAAAATGACATTAAACACTGAATATCTATTCATAAATCTATTTTGTGTTTATTGAAGGGACAGCAGGATTATTACAGGATGTCCTTAATGTGCTGTAGTTTTTCTTATTGTGTTATTTAAAAAATAAAATAATTTATTAGTCTGTGTTCCTGAGATCTCACAACATTAACTGTTTCTTACAGTGACCCACTCTCTGAAGTATTTCTTTACTGGATCCTCTCAAGTCTCAAACTTCCCAGAGTTTGTGGCTGTTGGGATGGTTGATGATGTTCAGATTGAATATTATGACAGCAACACAGAGAAAGCTGGGCCCAAACAGGACTGGATTGCCAAGAACACAGATCAGCAGTACTGGAAGAGTCAGACTCAAACAGCTGTGGCTCTCCAGCAGTCTTTCAAAGCCAACATTGAGATTGCAAAGCAGCGCTTCAACCAAACTGGAGGTTTGTTCATGTTTCATTTTTTACTGATATTTGCTGTTAATGTTTTCACTGTGTTTTGTTTACAGTAGTAAACAAGTTTGCACACATATTAAATGTTTCATTCAGATTACAGATTAAAATTATTAACATAATAATTCATAAAAAATGTAGAACTACAGTCTGTGAAGCTTTAATTTAATTCAAACAGCTTTAATGATCATGTTTGTATGAACTGATATAATTTAACTGTTTAGTTGATCAAAATAATCAAATGATGAAGATAAATTTATGATATTTGAAGTTTTCTGTTTATATTTAGGATTTTTTGCCTCTGAAACCTTGATGGTTGTTTTTGCTACAATTTCGTAATAATTGGTTATTCAGAAATTAATCTCCAGAAAATCAGCAGGATCTAAATAATCAGTCTGAGGTGTGTTTCTTTTACAATTATTGTGAGCTAATATTTGACTTTTAATAAAAACAATCCTGGACTGAAACTCTCCTTCAGTGGAAGCTTCTAGAAAGACCTCAGGACAGTCTGGTGTGTAGTTTTCCCGCAGTTATATGATTTTTTTAGAACGATAGGAGGCTGCAGAGTTTCAGAGGATGGAAACTTAAACCCAGGGTCAGAATCTGAGTTTGCTGCTCAGGATCCATCTTAGTGTGTTTGTCTGTTCCTGCAGCTCACAGGAAGTCGCTCCGTGTCTCAGTTCAGACGACCCTCACAAATAATTTATAGAAAAAGAAAATATGTCAGACACCATCAACAGCATCTTAGGATGAAATAATTTATCATCTAGCTGTTAAATGTGCTGTGATGTCACAGTTTTTCCAGATTCCATTAAACACATAATAATAATAATAATAATAATAATAATAATAATAATAATAATAATGATGTTATATTTAATACAAAAAGTAGAATCAAGCAGGGTTGACTTTGTAACAGGCTGAAAGTAGAGACAGCTCAATGACCCGTTCACTGTCCACGGCCTCTTTATGAATGAATTTAACTAAATGCATCAGAATTTGTGAAAATAAAGCAGACATTGGGACAAGTTTTTTTTTAGTGCAAAATCTGATCTGGTCACAGCTCTAAAAAACACCAAAGTGTCCCAGCATGAAGTCAAATTCAAGGTCTGAATTATTGTTTCAGTCCTCTGCTCTTAGTAAATGTAATAAAAATGACAACATGGTTGTGAAATCTTAGAGGAACCTTTTTCACCTTTTTGTCAGGTCACAGCACAAGAAATTAACTGATTTATCAAAAAGTATTTCTTGCATAAACATCAATGATGACATGAAGCATTTGCTGGAGCCTGAAATACTGTAAGTAGAACTCCAGATTAGATTAACATCACATGATCATATTAAACAGAGACACCTCTAGAAAAACCTCAGGACAGTCTGGTGTTTAGTTTCTCACAGGAAGGATTTTGTAGGACTGATAACGGCTGCAGAGTTTCAGAGGATGGAAACTTAAACCCAGAATCAGGATCTGTGTCGGCTGCTCAGGATCCAGCTTAGTGTGTTTGTCTGATCCTGCAGCTCACAGGAAGTTGCTCCACCTACAGCAGCATAGATAAACTGTGCAGTGATATCTCTGCAGGCAGGACGTAGATGTGCTAACGGGAGAAAATGAATTCTGTTTTTTCCCAGTGTCTTTTTCTAAAATCTACATTGTTAATGATGATTTTTTTTAAATCTTCCACTGAGACAAAAGCAGCCATAAATGTAGATCCTCTATATGTTGATCACATCTCTGTGTCAGTATAAGACTTTAGTGCAGTCTCTCTCTCTGGTTCACTGCAGTCTTTGTCTCTGTGTTTCTGTCAGGTGTTCACATTTTCCAGCAGATGGTCGGCTGTGAATGGGATGAAACAGGTGAAGTGAATGGATATACCCAATACAGTTATGATGGAGAGGACTTCATAAGCTTTGACCTGAAGACAGAGACATGGGTCGCTCCTGTACAACAGGCTCACATCACCAAAAACAAGTGGGACAGTAACAGAGCTTACATCACATTTTGGAAGAACTATCTCACCCAGGAGTGTCCTGAGTGGGTGAAGAAGTATGTGACCTATGGGAGGAGCTCTCTGATGAGGACAGGTAAAATCACACGACCAGAATTAAATTGTTAACCAAAAGTTATATGTCTCAGTTTATTACTTAATATGATATTAAATTAATGTAATTACACTTTGTATGGCATTCTTTAAATTTCAGTTAATTTAATAAACTACATCACATCAAAAAGAAATCAGTATGCTTCTAATAATAATAATAATAATAATAATAATGTTTTAAAGTTGCTCCTGGTCGTCACAGCAGATCTTCTTCCACAGTTTTAGCTCTGATATACTCATTTCTAATCCTTCTCACTCCTTATGAACATTTTAATATCATCAGTTCTGTCTCCTGTATTTGTCTCAGTGCCACCATCCTCAGATATTAAATCACAGCAGGTCTCACTGCCATCTTGTAAACCTTCCTTTTCACTCTTGCTCATCTCCATCCACTCCACCTTGTCTGCACTCTTTTCTTCACCTCTCTTCTGCACCATGCACCTCTCCAGCTCAATTAAAATAATAATAATAATAATAATAATAATACAGAAAGAATGAACTGTTTGTCTTCACTCCACAGAGCGTCCCTCAGTGTCTCTCCTCCAGATGTCTTCCTCCTCTCCAGTCACCTGCCACGCTACAGGTTTCTATCCTGACAGAGCCGAGATGGTCTGGAAGAAAGGTGGAGTGGAGCTTCATGAGGGTGTGAACAAAGGAGAGATTCTCACCAACCATGATGGGACCTTCCAGATGAGTGTTGACCTGGATGTTTCATCAGTCAAACCTGAAGACTGGCACAGATACAGATGTGTGTTTCAGCTCTCTGGTGTGAACGAGGACATCGTCACCAAACTGGACAAAGCAGCGATCAGGACCAATGAAGGTGAGTCTGGAATCAGGATCAGATAAGTGATAAACGTGGGAAACACACACTTAAATTACTGCAATACCCTGTGGTTCATGTTGGATGAGATAATCTGTTTGTTTAGGTTTTCTTTCTCTCAGCTTCTGTCAGAATAATTTTAAGGCCTAAATCAGTTTAGACCAAGTTATGTTTTTCCACCACATTTTTTCATTGCTGAACATTGATGAATATAAAACTTGTTCATGTGTGGCCACTGATTATCTGACTAATGGATTTAGAAGATTAAATAGTAAATGGGGGAAAATGTATATTTTGAAACATTGCCAATAAATTTGAACATAGCAATGTATTGAAATTAAATTTAATGGCAGAACTTTTATTGTTGGAATGAAAACAAAAATTAGTGAGACAAATATGTAGTGACCATAAACGAAGCTCTTGTACATGATTGTTATCTGATTGGAAAGTTTTTGTTCTCACCTTTTGTTTGTTCTGTGATCCACAGGAAATTCCTTCTCCCTGATCATCCCTGTTGTTGTTGCTGTGATTGTTCTTGCTGCCATCACTGTGATCGCATTCATTATTTACAAAAAGAAGACATGTGAGAAACAAACTTCCTGGATTTTTCTTGTATAATGCAACAACAATGATGACATAGTGCAAACAATAATAATGATAGTAAGAGTAATATGACTTAATTGAAGTCATTATTAACATTATTTCAAAAGAAAACAAACAATGCACACAGGACTAAACAGGTAACAACCAAAAGCAGTGTAAGCTGAGTCTTCAGGTTCATATTAAAGTATTTTAACACTTTCTCTGCCAGCAGGATGATCAGACTCTTTTAAATCCTCAAAATATTACAACGATATTCATTAATCATGCTTGTTGTGTTTCATAACTTGCCCCTTCATTTTTCTTCATTATCCCACTTGTAGATTTTTGTCCAGTTACTTCACTTTTTCTTCTTGTCTGTTATTTACTTTTTTCTGCATCATTTTTCTTTCTGTCTTTGTGGTTTTTTTGTTTTTCTTTTGTTTTTTACACCTGAGCTACAGTTTGGTTGTCAGGGAACAAACTAACCACCAACTAAGTTATTGAAACCCAAACATTGTTTCTCTTTTCTTAACCATCAACTCTGCCAAACAAACACATCCTAAGCTACACCTTTACCTGCATTAGAAATGTGTACGTTCTCTACCTTCAGTCGCTTTACTTATAAATTTAACATGAGCACATTTTGTGGGAAAAGTCAGAATATATCTATAAACACATTAGCGAGTAAGCCCGGTGTCTATGTTTTTAATTTTACAAATTAAATTAATGCTTTTGTCCAGATTACAAAATGAAAATATGAAATTATGTTTGATGCCATGTATAATACATGAAAAAAATTGTGTTAACATTTATAACAAATTATTAAAATGATGCATTTTTTCCTTTTCATTTCAGAGAAACGTTCCCTATCTCGTAAGTTCAGTTCAGTTCAGTTCAGTTCATTTTTATTTCAAACATTTCAAACATGAGCCTTCACAATCATTACAATATATTATTCCATTATTTGTTTGAAAAGGAGTAGGTAGAAGTATTTACTTATTTGTCCCTACCCCCTCAAGTTTTACCTCTCATTCATAAATTTTCTTAAATTAAAACAAACAACATATGAAACAAAAGTAAAGCAAAACAAAACAAAACATACATAAATCAAAAACAAGAAATTAGCAATCCCCACCAGGGTATAGTTTCTTTCATATGAAAAAAAAAAACAGAAGGTTTATATTTGCAGATGCACAAATTATGGAAAAACAAACAACCAAAACAAAACAAAACAAAACAAAACAAAAAAACCCCAAAAAAGAACCACAACACCATTACCAGCAACATTACCGTCCTGGGTTAACCCCGTTTTCTTCATTGTTATACCTATTTAAAATCAGGTTTTTATATTTTACTTTAAACTGTTTTATGTTTTTACTTTCTTTTATTTCTTCTGTTAGACTGCTCCATAATTTAACTCCTGCAATTGAGATAGACATCGTTCTTAAAGTTGTTCTAGCACTTTGTATTTTTAAATTTCATTTCCCTCTTAAGTTATACCCACCTTCTCTTTCTATGAACAATTTACAGATTTCTTTTGGAAGCAATTTATTTCTTACTTTATACATTATTTGCGCTGTTTTAAGCTTCACCAAGTCTTGGAATTTAATAGCTTGCATTTTGACAAAGAGTGCATTTGTATGGTCCCTGTACCCCACATTATTTATTAATCTAATGGCCCTTTTCTGTATTACAGTTATTGTTTGTGTGTTACTTTTGTATGTATTTCCCCAGACCTCTACACAGTAGCTCATATATGGCAGTAGTAAAGCACAGTATAGAATGTGCAGTGCTTTCTGATCCAGCATATGCTTTGCTTTCCCCAGGACGGCAATGCCCCGTGCCAGTTTCCCCCGAACATAAGTAATATGTGGCTTCCAACAGAGCTTGTGGTCAATGATCACCCCAAGAAATTTTATTTCATTTACTCTTTCTAAATATACATTGTCAACACATATTTCTACTTTGATGTTTCTCTTTTGGTTTCCAAACAACATAAATTTGGTTTTATCTAGATTCAATGATAATTTATTTATATCAAACCACTTCTTTAATATAGTTAATTCCTGTGTGATCATCTCCAAAACCTGTGGCAATTCCACACCTGAACACAGTATATTGGTGTCATCTGCAAATATTACAAACTTTAAAATCTCCGATACTCTGCAGATATCATTTAAGTACATAATAAACATTTTTGGACCCAGTACTGAACCTTGAGGTACTCCACAAGCTATATCCATCAAATTAGATTTATATTCATTTATTTGTACATATTGTTGCCTATTCCCTACATAGCTTTTTAACCATTCCAAAACCACTCCCCTAAACCCGTACTTTTCCAGTTTTTTTAATAGAATTTCATGATTAACCGTATCAAATGCC
Organism: Neolamprologus brichardi; assembly: GCF_056152115.1. Taxonomy (NCBI): domain Eukaryota; kingdom Metazoa; phylum Chordata; class Actinopteri; order Cichliformes; family Cichlidae; genus Neolamprologus; species Neolamprologus brichardi. The sequence goes on along the minus strand of NC_142124.1, from coordinate 6,334,475 downwards.
TTCTTTAGGTCTAAGAAAACGCCGAGCGCATACCTCTTATTATCCATACATTCCGTTATCTTTTCCATTAAATCTATTAATGCCAAAGCTGTTGATCTGTTGCTTCTGAACCCATACTGACTCTCTGTCATTAATTCATATTTTTCCACAAAACTGTCAAATCTTTTTATGAAAAGTTTTTCCAGTATCTTAGAGAACTGGGAGAGTATTGACACTGGTCTATAGTTTGTAAAATGATGCCTTTCACCGGTTTTGTAAATGGGAATAACTTTAGCAACTTTCATTTTTTGTGGAAAAACCCCTTTTTGAAACGACAAGTTGAATATATATTTTAATGGTTTTACAATACCATCAATAACTGTCTTTACTGTTACCATATCAATATCATTCCAGTCTGCACTGGTTTTGTTCTTAAGTCCTCTAACTATGTCATAAATCTCTTTCTCTTCCACTGCTCTTAAAAACATTGAGCTACTATTCCTTTCAATATTTTCACCAGTGTCCCTTTCTATTCCATCAACCTTTATTTCTTCTGCCAGTTTTGGCCCTATGTTTACGAAGAATTCATTAAAGCCATTTACTATCTCTTCCATGTTATTAATACTTCTTGTCCCTTCTATAAAGTACCCAGGGTAATCATTATTCCTTGATTCATTTTTGATTATATACTGTTTAATACATTCCATATATCTCTTGTGTTATCTTTATTGTGTTCTAACCTTTTAATATAATACTCTCTTTTACAGGATCTCATTATATTAGTTAATTTATTTTTGTAAGTTTTATACTTCCTTTCAGTTTCTATTGTTCTCTTTTTTATGAATTCTCGATATAGGGTATTCTTTTTTTTGCTGGCATTTTGTAGTCCTTTAGTCATCCATGGTCTTCCTGCATAGTTGTGTTTCCTATTGATTTCAATTACTGGGCAGTTTTTATCAAGTAATGTGTTAAATGTTCTTAAAAATCCTTCGTAAGCTTTATTCACTTCTGTTTGTTCATATACAATATTCCACTCTTGCTTTAAAAGTTCATTTCTAAGACAATTTAATGTCTTCTCTGTTCTTATTCTTTTGTAAATAATCTTATGTCCATCATTGTTCACTTTATAATGGCAATTATAAGATGCAAAGACTGGTAAATGGTCACTTATATCATTGATTAACAGCCCACTTTTTATATTTCCTTCTATTATATTTGTAAATATATTATCTAATAGAGTTGCACAATGAGATGTTATTCTGGTCGGTCTTGTTATCAGTGGAAATAAACCGATGCTGTACATGGAATCAATAAATTCTTCTGTACTATTATTATGATTTGGATTCAATAAGTCAATATTAAAGTCCCCACAAATAAACATTCTTTTCTGATTTATATTTGTAAATAAGTCCTCCATTTTATCTTTAAATATCTCAATCTTAGATCCTGGTGTTCTATATATACAACTGACAATTAGGTTTTTCCTTTTTTCCATACTTATTTCCACTGATAAACATTCCATCACTCCATCAATAACAGTTGTCATTCTTCCCATTCTTTCGTACTTTAGGTTTTTATCAATGTAAAGTGCCACCCCACCTCCTTTCTTATTGATCCTGTCTACATGAAGGAATTCATATCCATTTATTTTAAAGTCTTCTTCTTTTCCAGGAGTTATCCAGAAACGTTCCCTATCTCGTAAGTTAAACTTTGTCACTTTTCTCTAATCTCTTGTCCACACTAAATTAAAAAGGGTTTCTCTACTTTAATCTAAACAGTCTTTCAGGGCTGTTTCCTGTTGTGTTTGATTGTTGTAAAAGTGACAGATGAGAGCAGGATGTGGACTAACATTGTGTTTCTGACCTACAGCTGCAGAGAGCCGTGAAGTCCAGGAGCCAATGCTTCCTCGAGCCTAAACCACAAACAGCTCTGCACACAGTGAGTTACTTCATATTTGTGTCTCATGTTTTATCTTTCTTTTTAAACTAATGTAAAATAGTAGCTGTAGTAAAATTTCCTGTTTAAATATATCAAAAAAAGTGCTTCAGTATAACTTTAAATCATATTAAGAGAAAGATGCTTTTAAAAGAACATTTCATGAAATGATTTAGCAAAATTAAAACAAATGTGTTAATTTCCTTCAAAAACATATAAAGTAAATACTCGATTGAATCAGAATTTTAGATCTTAATGAAACTGTAAAAAGGTTATTTGTGAATTTGATTAATCCTAACATTTATTTTATTTCTTTTTTATCTCTACAGAGAACCTGAGAGAAGACATGTCTGCTCGTTCTTCTCCATAAACTAGAATTCATTGAATTTGTTGATTGTTCACATCATAAAATCTGTTAAAAAGATCTAAAGTCTAAAATATAGTTGCAGATGCTTATTAGTCAATATTTAATGGAAAGGAGTTTGAAAATGAGTTGGCAAATGTTTAACATAAACATCATAATGGTGGCATTAAATTATTCTGAATATGTTGTTTTCAGTTAAAAAAAAAAAAGGCAATTTTAAAAAAAAGATCTAACAAAGATGTGACCACTTGGAGAGACGTAAAACACAATAAAAACAATATGAAACAATGGAATCATCACAGCAGTTGTAGTACAAACATACTTATGATTGTTAAAAGCTTTGTGTGTTCATCTTCACTCAAACATATTATTAAGTGTTTCTGGGGTTTTCTTGTAAGTTATTTCATCACTCATGAATGCTGAGATTCCTTCACTCTCAGTGATAAAGGAATCATGATAATATATTTCTAAATCTTGTACATTTGTACAGCTGCTGTTATTGTGTGTATATATATTTATATTTCTCATACATTCTTATATATGTTTATATATGTCTATACTGTGTATTTTGTTGTACAGTTATCTTATTTTCAACTTTAATTTATATATTTTATCTTATTCTTTCCCAGTTAAATTACCCTTCATTCTAATTTGTGTTGTACAGTTATCTCATTCTTAACTTAATTTTTTATATTTTATTTTATTTTATTCCTTCCTGGTTAAATTTGCCCCTTTTTTATTTTCATATTTATTTATTTATTTCCTATCTTATTCATAGCCTTTTTTTTTTTTTTTAAGGTCACGAGCAGTTGTCCAAGCATTTCACTGCATATCGTACTGTGTATGACTGTGTATGACTGTGTATGTGACAAATAAAATTTGATTTTAAATTTAAATTTACATTTACTTAAAATTTGATTTAAAAGACAAACTTGTGCAGAACTCCAGATTTTAAAAGATTTTACTTTATATCTGATTTATTTCTTAATTAATGAAGATGATGTTTATTCTCTGTTGTTTGAGTGTAAGTAAGTTTTGAGTGTTTTTGATTTTAGAGTTTAGTTCAAGTTGAGATTCTGGAGGGTTATGTGGGTTATGTTTTTAACACATAGGTTTGTGTGTTTCTGTTAATATATCAGTAAAACTGCACTGCTCTTTCTCTGCTTTTTGTACTTTTGCTTTTCATTCAAAAATAATCCAAATTTCTGTGATTTTTTTAAAAATAAAATGTACACTTGGCTAAAGTTTCATGAATCCAGCCCAAATATTAATGGATTAGCTACAATTTAACTTGTGATAGTAGCTCAGTAAGCTTAGGTGTAATGATGCCAGCTCCAGTCCATTAAGTGTCCTTGTGACAAAAGTATTGTGTGTGTGTTGTATTGTGGTTCGATGTTTGCTTTTGTGGATGTTTATTTTTTTCATTTGGTTTACCAACACTAGACTTGACAATTTGCATATGATGAAGGAACTGACCTCACAGCCCATTGTTCATTCAGTGGGCTGGTTTCAGCTATTGTGCAAATGTACTGTTTATAAGATTGGGGAAACCTGCAGTCAGCTGAGACTGAAGTCGTCACTTGGATGAGTGACGAAATGTTTCTCCCACTGAAAACTCTACGTCCAGATGGACAGAATCAACCTTTTGGGAACACCACACTTTATAGACTTGTGCTTTCCAGAATGAATACCTGAATCAGGTAGAGTATAAAAGGAAGCCAGCTGCTTTTAGAGGTCTTGGGTTCTTTGGCGTGTGTTGGCACAAACTCATACTTTATTTAATAAAGACTACCAGTTGATGGCAAAATTTAATTCCAGTCTCATGCCATTTTGTTTGAACTGACACATGACCACCAGCCAGCTTGACGGAGTTTAAAAGAACTGTTAGTGCAGAGATTTTGAAACAATGTTTGCCAAACATTAATAATCAAGGCTTCTTAAAACCAAATGGTGTTACATCTATAGCCACTGTTTGGTGTTTTAACAGTGTAAGGCTGGAGATGCTCTCAGCTACATGTCTCAGATTATTTTAGTTGCTGATAGTTTAGCTGAAAATCTACACTGAACCCTTCAAGCCAGTAGAAAACTCTACGTCCAGATGGACAGAATCAACCTTTTGGGAACACCACACTTTATAGACTTGTGCTTTCCAGAATGGTCGCCTGAATCAGGTAGAGTATAAAAGGAAGCCAGCTGCTTTTAGAGGTCTTGGGTTCTTTGGCGTGTGTTGGCACAAACTCATACTTTATTTAATAAAGACTACCAGTTGATGGAAAAAATGGAAACAAAACACAACACAAGGAGCACAAGTCCAGAAATAAACAGGAAAAAAAAACAAACAAACTACACAGGGTCAAACCATGAGTCCACGAAAAGTTCAGGGGGCCGACACAGAGGCTGAGCTAGACGAGTATGAAGACACAGAGGCTGAGCTAGACGAGTATGAAGACACAGAGGCTGCGGAACCTGACGGCGGCGATGCCGCAGGTGACGATGTGGAAGTAGCTGATGAGGATGCTGCAGGTGATGGTGTATAAGTCGCAGGGGATGTTGACGAGACTTGAGGGTGGATGGGCTCCTCGGGCCCTCCAGCTGACGTGGCATGAGGCTGGACGGGCTCCTTGGGCCCTCCAGCTGGAGCAGATGCAGGACCAGAGGCAATTGGGACTCCTGGCTGACGGTGAAGATGAGTGGCTGACTAAACTGATGACAAAGTTAATGATTCCTCTACTACCTGCGCTACTGACTGGGCTATGGACTGTAGCAAAGTTAGCAGAAAGTCTGATTGTGGTAGCGACTGAGCTATGGGTAGCGGGGTTGAAGCCTGAACTACGGGTGACTGAATTTGAGATGAAAGTGGTGGTGGAGTAGGCGACTGGGCTACAGGCCGGGCGGCTAACTGGGCTACAGGCTGGGCGGCTAACTGGGCTACAGGTGGCTGCTGAGCAGAAAACACTGTAAACTTAGCTGAAGGTGGCTGCTGAGCAGGTAACTGAGCTGACATGGGCTTAAGAGTCTCTGGGATGACACACACATTGTTTGCTCTCACAGAAGTGTTGAGTTGAGGACGAACAGCAGTCTCTACATGCTTGACGGGTTCAGGAGCATGATAATCAGCATGATAATCATCCAGAACTTTCTGAGGCATAGAGTCATAGATCTCCTTGGTTTCATCAACAAGTTCTTATTTCAGCAGGGGGCAAAAGAGTAGCCCCACCACCAGTGTTGGGAAGGTTACTTTTAAAATGTATTCCATTACAGATTACAGATTACATGCCCCAAAATGTATTCTGTAACGTATTCCGTTACGTTACTCAATGACAGTAACGTATTCTGAATACTTTGGATTACTTAATATATTATCATGCTGTTTACAACTACATGAATGTACTATTGCTGTGATTTATTACTGTTACTGAAGGTCCGCGGCTCCGAACCGTAGTAAAGGGACCTCTGGCTAATACGGTGGGTTCTGTGTCGGCTCGTAGCCGAAAACTAGCTTTACTTTGTTGTCTGGGTCAACTTTGCTAGCAGAGACAGAGAGAGGCGTTGAAAGGCTGCTCCAACAGAACTTATTGTTTTGGGAGGAAAACACGAACACGGTGTACAGTCGAGTCTTAATAGCTTACTTACAACTGGGCTCGTCAGGCTCTCTTCTTGGCTGCAGTGGTTATTATTATATTTACATGCTTCCAGCTCCCGTTTTTGCTCGATGACAGCTCGTACTTTTTCTTTTTCTCCCTCCCTCGCTCACAGACACATAACGGGTATGGCAGTCCATTCTCCCTGCAGCACGGACTACACTGCCTATGATGCTACATTCTTTAGAGCTAGACCTGTAGCATTCTGCCTATTAGCTTAGCACAACAACAACAGGCATTCTCTCACCCAGGAAACACGCAGAGAGAGAGCGTCACCCTGTAACCATGGCAACCGTAACGCTGCCGCCTAGAACAACCCAAACAGTCCTGACCCGCGACAATATGAAACAGGGAAGTACCGCCGTGTAATCCATTTATTTCAACAAAGTAACTGTATTCTAAATACCACCTTTTTAAACGGTAACTGTAACGGAATACAGTTACTCATATTTTGTATTTTAAATACGTAACGGCGGTACATGTATTCCGTTACTCCCCAACACTGCCCACCACTCACCCTAGCTGGCTGTTCAGAAAAAATCCTAGGCTCCTGCTGGAGCTGTGAACGCCGGCGGCATGTCCGCCGCTTCCCTGTCGAAGAGGGATCGGGACTGGCTGAGGGTGACATGGCAAAACTCTGCTGCGGCTGCTCCTCCTGCGGTGTGGAAACGCTGGGTGAGTTGGGTGGCAAAATAATGATCCCTAACATTTTGTAGAAGCTGGTTGCTTGCAGTCTTGTAGTAATCCTCCTGGAACCGGCTGGAGCGTCTTCTGCGAGACCGGGGTGTCCGAGGGGAGGAAGCAGACGAGTGGGCCGAAGGGTAGGCTGCGAGTGAGGAACGCCAGCACGGAGGCCCACCAAGCGCTAGCCCGGTCCCGTCAAAAGGCGAGCAGTGCTTCCTCAGTGAGTCTGCTGGATCCATAGTGGTCGCGTCGTTCTGTCAGGGCTTTGTGTGCGGGCAGGTGGAGATGTGGATCCAAATGCAGGACTCAGAGACGGAAATGTAACTGAAAACCTCAGCTTTATTGCTGGCACTAGTGATGGGTCCAGCAACACTGACGCACCGACGCATGTATCAAGCTCACCTAGCGATGCCTGTATCGGTGCGTGTGTCGCTTTAAGAAAAAGTCACATGATCGATACAGCTGCTGTCTCGCTCATTGCCAACGCGCCAAACTGTGTTTAAAAGGTACCGCATCCGCATCTGACAACGGAATGAGTCGCCACCAAAAAAAACCAAAATTACTCTGACAAAGAAAGAAAAATACATATCCCTCTACAACAAAATGGAGCCCGAAAGAAAAGTTTCTGCTGTGTGGGATCATTTTGATCTTTTAACTGCAAATAAGGTAACTGTTTGTCTGCCTTTGTTTCAGTGTAATCTATCAGAATAGGAAAAACAGCATTGTGACTTGCAGTGTAAAATATTTATTTTATTTTTTGCAGGTTAAATGTCGCATCTGTTCTGCGGAGCTTTCGTACACAAACAAAAGCACCTCCTCAATGTTTAGGCATTATAGAGCAAAACATGAAAATCAGGAGACAAACACAGGTAGGCCTATATAGACATTGAGCAGCTTTATCTTTTTTTTTTTAAATTAATATGTTTTATTATTTTGAAATCAAGCATCTAGGAAGATTGCTCTGGACCAGGCAGTCCTGAATTTTATTATAAAGGACTGCCAACCCCTTAGCATTGTGGAGAGTGAGGGGTTCAGGGAGCTGGTTCAGGTCCTTGATCCATCATATGTTTTGCCAAACAGAAAGGTTTATATAGACAATGTTTCATCAGGTAGCTGATGTTAAGTACTGCTTACTGATTTAGTTTTGTTTCATCTTCAGACCATAAAGGAATTGATAGCCAAAAAACATACGGAGGAACTCGAACGAGTGAAAATGGAAGTACAGCAAGCTGTGGCAGTGAGTATAACAGCTGACCTGTGGACCTCTTTGAACATGGAGGCTTACTTGGCTCTTACCTGTCACTACATTAATGAGAATATGCAGTTGTGTACATCTGTGTTGGGTGTGAAACACTTTCCACAAAGTCACACTGCAGACAATTTGGCCCAATTCAAAAAAGGGCATGATGGATGACTGGGCCATCACAAATAAGGTAAGGTGTCTTGTGACCGATGCAGCACCAAACATGATTGCAGCAACAAGAACTCTCCAAATTCGACATTCAGTTTGCATTGCACACAAACTCAATTTATTAGTCAAGAAATCATGTGATCAAATCTCCGAACTTTCATCCATAAGAGATAAATCCAGAAAAATCGTATCATTCTTCAGATCCAGCACTACAGCCAAAGAAAAGCTTGCTCAAGTGCAGCAGCAGATGGGACGGCCCATCTTGAAACTTATCAACGAGGTACCAACGCGTTGGAACAGCACATATCAGATGCTGTCACGGCTACATGATGAGAAAGAAGCAGTCTGGGTATCTCTTGCTTCTCTTCCAACAGATTTAACTCCACTTACGACTGATGAGTGTAACATCATAAGGGAAGCACTTCTCGTGTTGGCCCCTTTCCATCAGGCCACAGTGGAGTTGTCTGAGGAGAGTTTCAGGATCAAAGGTCATCCCGATGATGAAAATGCTATATTGTGCACTTGAGTGGAACTCTTTACATCTACACACACAAGCTGCCACCCATCTCCATGACCAACTTAGGCATCGTGTCACAGACACTGCTTCTAATCTGGAGTCATTAAGTGTGTTGGCCCTATCAACACTTTTAGACCCCAAATTTAAAACACTCGGATTTCGTAGTTCCTCCAAGTGTAGTGAGGCAGTCAATCGCCTGAAAGTGGAGTGTGCTGCAGTAATTGCCCGCACAACATCTGAGCCACAGCCTGGACCTTCATCAGAGCAGTCACCTGTTACAGGCAAGTTCAGTATTATCAGCTTATTCATACATTTATTTTGATGCTAATGTGTACTAATTTGGAGTAGATGACAAAAACTAAAACGGCCATGCATTTTTTATTATTTCAGAAAACCTGTGGCATCGGCTCGATGAAGAAGTTGGCAGACAAACAAACAATGCAACAGCAGACTCCATCATTGAGGTCCAGCGCTACTTGGCGGAGAGAAACATTCCACGATCAGAGGATCCTTTAACGTACTGGGGGAATAGAAGAACATCTTATCCTAACCTTTTCCACCTGGCATTACAGTTTTTGTGTACCCCAGCTTCATCTGTGCCCTGTGAGCGTGTATTTTCCAAAGCTGGGGAAATAGTGTCAAAAAAACGCAATAGACTGAATGCAAAAACATTGGACAAACTTATTTTTCTGAATAAAAATTTATAATAAACTCTGAGTTAATTACATTTAAATGGGTAATATTACATTTGAGATACTTTCATTCTAATTTTCACTTAATGTCATTCACAATATATTTTAAAGATGTCTACAATATTTGAAATGTAAAAGATATAAAATGATTCCATGGACAGTACAATACCTTATAGTGTATACAAGTATGACTAGGTCATTGAATTAGTGTCTGTTGCGAGTCTGAAGTAAGTTGCCTGCAATGATATTTAAGGTCCAGCAGGTGTCAGTATGGAGCAAAACAGCAAGGTTGTGTTGACAGTATCGATACAGTTTGGGGAATGTGCTGAAACGCTTCACGAGGCCTCATCTACCGATCACTAGCTGGCACCAAACAAAACAGAAACCAAACATGAAAACACTAACTGGAACACACAGGCAGGATCTGAGGGTACGACGCAACACTGAGCATGGGAAAACACAGGGCTTATATACACAGGGTGGTAATCAGGGAATGGGCAACAGGAGGGAGACACAGCTGGGAGAGATCAGGGCTAACGAGACAAGGGGAGCAAAGCTGCACACACTAACATAAGACAAAGACGCAGACACGACACAGAGACAGACTGGACACTGAACTGAACCGGCAATAAACATGGGAACACAAAACCTAAGAACTACTCCCTAAACCAGAATAAGTGAAAACATAGATTCATCATCATCATTATCATCATCATAAGCACTACAAGAGAATAAGAAAACAATCAAACACACCAAAATAACTGAAACACAGATTCATCATAAAACCCAACAAAGCACCAGAGAAATTTAAAGAACAAACCATCATTCAAAAATAACCCAAAACATAACAACTCAAAAAACTGGGTCGAACCGACCCAGAACTGTGACAATAACAATTTAATGATTCAGATTTAGTCCTGTGAAGTTTACATTTATATGTATTTATGCTTTACATATATATTACATATATAATTTATTCAGAAACAGACTTTGCACATTCAAAACATGAGAGGACAATAAGTGCTGCGAAATTATTTATATTTTGAGCTAAATGCTCCTTTGTCCTACAAGCAAAACTAATTTCCATGTGCTCTTAACTCCAATGTGAGATTTAAAAGGTGTTTCTTTCAAAAATGGTAGTATTATGTTTCATGTTAGTAAAACTGTCAGGTTAGATTAGTATGTGTTTCTGAGTTTAAGGCTGAGGTCCAGGAGAAATTAAATCCAAAAGCTGAATGACAAAAAAAAACCTGAGCACAGTGAGCTGCACCAAAGCTTTAAAAAAATCTTTCTTAAAGCATTGGAAAAAATTTTTACTGTTATTTTTAGTCTCTGTAAACTCTAAATGGTTCTGGCTAACAAAATCTTTTGCAACAAAAAAGCAGCTATATTAGAAATTAAAACATTTATTATAATCAAATTTATTTATTTGTACTCTGAAAGAAACTTTTTAAAATTATTTAAGAAAAAATTTCTGTAGATAAATCTACATTATGCTTAAATGTTGAAGTATCCAAAGATGATGACCTTGCCTGGAACAATATTTTAATATTTAAGGAAAAGAAACTGTAAACATTTACAAAATTAGAAAGTACTTTATATTCTGAGGTCTCATTTCTCATCTCACATGACTTAATTCAAACACTTTTCATCCAGAATATCAGGAAGTGTAATAATGTGTCAGTGCTTACTGGCAAAACTCTCTGTAAAACCACTTGGGTCAGTTCTGATTGGATAGGATTTTTCAGCCTGAGGTCACTATTAAAAAAAAGCGAAATCTGTGTCTGCTTTAGTACTACATATAGAGCTCGCTTCTTGGTTTAACTCCATCTCATCCCAGTGTATTTCTCAGATGGAGTTAAACTGGGATTAATAAAAAAAATCTAACAAACAAAACATGTAAATACCTGATTTTGCTGTCTGTCTAAGTTTATCTGTGGTAAAGATGTGATATTAGCTGTTAGTACAGTGATATGCAAAAGTTTGGGCACCCCTGATAATTTCCATGATTTTTCTTCATAAATCATTGGTTGTTTGGATCAGCAATTTCAGTTAAATATATCATACAGCAGACAAACATAATGATATTTGAGAAGTGAAAAGAAGTTTATAGGATTTACAGAAAGTGTGCAATAGTTACTTAAACTAAATTAGGCAGGTGCATAAATTTGGGCACCCCAACAGAAATATTACATCAATATTTAGTAGATCCTCCTTTTGCAGAAATAACAGCCTCTAAATGCTTCCTATAGCTTCCAATGAGAGTCTGGATTCTGGCTGAAGGTTTTTTGGCCCTTTCGTCTTTACAAAACATCTCCAGTTCAGTCAGGTTTGATGGTTTCCCAGCATGGACAGCCCGCTTTAAGTCACACCACAGATTTTCAATAATATTCAGGTCTGGGGACTGAGATGGCCGTTCCAGAACGTTGTACTTGTTACTCTGCATGAATGCCTTAGTAGACTTTGAGCAGTGTTTAGGGTCGTTGTCTTGTTGAAATATCCAGCCCTGGCCAAACTTCAACTTTGTGACTGATTCTTCAACATTGTTCTCAAGAATCTGCTGATACTGAGTGGAATCCATGTGTCCCTCAACTTTAACAAGATTCCCAGTCCCTGCACTGGCCACACAGCCCCACAGCATGATGGAACCATCACCACATTTTACTGTGGGTAGCAAGTGTTTCTCTTGGAATGCTGTGTTCTGTTTCCTCCATGCATACCGCCTCTTGTTATGTCTAAATAACTCAATTTTAGTTTCATCAGTCCACAGCACCTTATTCCAAAATGAAGCTGGCTTGTCCAAATGTGCTTTAGCAAACCTCAAACGACTCTGTTTGTGGCATTTGCACAGAAAAGGCTTCTTCTGCATTACTCTCCATTACAGCATCTCCTTGTGCAAAGTGCGCTTAATAATTGAACGATGCACAGTGACACATCTGCAGCAAGATGATGTTGCAAGTCTTTGGAACTGGACAGTTCTCACCATCCTTTGCCTCTGCTTATCTAAGATTTTCCTTGACCTGTCACTTTGGGCCTTAACTAGAACTGTGCCTGTGGTCTCCCATTTCCTCACTATGTTCCTCTCAGTGGAAGCTAACAGCTGAAATCTCAGAGATAGCTTTTTGTATACTTCCCCTAAACCATGATGTTAAACAATCTTTGTTTTCAGGTCATTTGAGAGTTGTTTTGAGGCTCCCATGTTGCCACTCTTCAGAGAAGATGCAAAGAGGAGAAAAACTTGCAATTGGCCACCATAAATACCCTCTCTCATGATTGGATTCACCAAACAAACTTTAGCACTGTAATCAGTGCTAAAGGTATTTAAATCAATAAAACAATAAGGGTGCCCAAATTTATGCACCTGCCTAATTTTGTTTAAGTAACTATTGCACACTTTCTGTAAATCCTAAAAACTTCATTTCACTTCTCAAATATCATTGTGTTATTATGCTGTATGATATATTTAACTGAAATTGCTGATTCAAACAACCAATGATTTATGAAGAAAAATCATGGAAGTGATCAGGGATAACCAAACCTTTGCATACCACTGTATGTGACTGCTAAAAATAGGTTAGATCAGATGCTGATGTACAGGGTGGGCCATTTATATGGACACACCGTAATAACATGGGAATGGTTGGTGATATTAAAGTCCTGTTTGTGGCACATTAGTATATGTGAGGGGGCAAACTCCTCAAGATGGATGGTGACCATGGTGGCCATTTAGAAGTCGGCCATCTTGGATACAACTTTTGTTTTTTCAATAGGAAGAGGGTCATGTGACACATCAAACTTATTGGTAATGTCACAAGAAAAACAATGGTGTTCTTGGTTTCAACGTAACTTTATTCTTTCATATGAGCAGGGCCGTACAGAGACTTTTAAAGGGGCGGGTGCTCAAAGTTAAAAAGGGGCACATTGAACCAGGCTGAATAACAACAACACACATTCATCAAGAATCTAATATGGGCAACAAGGCAAAGCAAACATAGCCGATGTTTTACCTGATGGGTACAATGTTGCTGTTGAGGGGTTGCTGCTGATAGTGCTGGAGGGCAGGGCTGTGTTGATCTGAGACTGTAGACATTAAAAAGTCCATAGGAGAGATGGTAGCTGATTAAACAAGTGTCATGAGATAATAACAAAATGCAAAGATTGGTGACAGCGCTTGGAACCATAAGGACACAAAAAACTGTGAGAAATAAATTAGGCTCTGCCTGTGAATCACTCTTTGCTTCTCTTCTTCCTTCCATCCCATCATTTCATATATCACTCTCCACTTGCTGTCTATCTGAGAACAAGGCACAACTTGCTATTGCTATAAACTATAATCTAATTATCCACACCTAACAACTCTTGCACTTAATCTATAATTAAATGATGACAGAAAAATGTTATAGCTCTGCCTTTAGTAGCCTCACACAGCTCCTACTGTTTCCTCCTCATGTCCTTACCAGCCATGTCTGGACAATGTTATATCGTAAGTAATAATTTAAAAAAATCCATCTAAATAAAACACACACATGCACGCACACACAGTGACATTTTAGACCTTCTTCAGAATACTGTATATACCATATGGTGCTGATCCAGAATCCTTACAATATTATTTATTACTAGAGCTACAATAATAAAGCAGTGAGGAGGGGGAAGTAATAAATATGAAATAATGTATTTATGATGATTCCATTTGTTTCACTATCCACTCTGTGCAGGGCAAAGCTTATTACATTTTTAAACTGTAGAGATACAATCATTTTACTGCTGTAAAATCCAAATTTTGTCTTATTTAAAATATAAATCTAATATAATCTGCTTCTTAATGTATGTTCTTTAAAATACAGCGTGTGTTTTTTAATATATTATAATTATAATAATGCATAATTATGTGGACATGCATATTAGATCGTTTTTAGTGAAATATAATCCCCCCAGAAAGGCAGAAAAAGCCCAGAAACTTACTTTAAAACTAAATATGTTCTAAATACTTTAAAACTAAATATGTTCCCTAAAACGGTGACAGAGCTACAGACCCATGACAGCCTTACACAAGTAGCCAGCAGCTATGACCAGCACTACTTGTGCAGTTAATAAAAGGACAGGTAATGTTTGTTGCGCTGTTGCACACACAGCACGCTCGTTTGTTTCAGTTCGTCAGTTACAACAAGACAGCTTACCAACGTGTACGTAATAAGCTAATACTCCTGTGTGCTTTAGACTACAGTGTACGCTGTACACCTACTTACTGGTTTTGTCGCATCAGTCTGTGTCTCTGAGTTAATTTGTGTTTCTCCTACAGCTCCGGACCGCAAAAAATGCGCGTGCTCTTTGTGAGCTCGTTCCCGGCTCGTAACCAGCGCGTTCTGCCGTCAAGGGCGATCATTGGTTAAATGTGATCATGTGACTGATGCAAGCCAGATCCTTTTATTTAGCAAAACTGTGATTAATAGTTAAATATTATTGTTGAGGGGCACAGACAGGACTCCGCACGCACACACACATAAAAAAAAAAAAAAAAAAAAAAAAAATTTAAAAGTTGCTTCAACAAAAGGGCACTTTGGGCACCCATCAGGAAAGGGGCGGGTGCTCAAGCCCCTCTAGCCCCCCCCCTCTGCACGTGCCTGATACACAACCTGAATATGTAATGAAACAATAGATCTTTCAGCCCAATTCTACTTTTTCTGCATAATCCATCATATAAAATGTAATCAAATGGAAAAGTCTCCTTTTTAAAACTTGTTTTATTAGTTTTAATCTTTTAACTTTATTCATCGAGCAAAAATTAAATTATATCCAACATTCTCTGACTGGAAGAAATTTGTTTAACATTTAAACCTATTTTCTGCACATTCCAGCACATAATTTTTGTGTGTGTGTGTTTACACTCACTCTTTCAAATAGATGCAAGTAAAACACAGCAGAAAATAAATAAAATCAAAGACTCAGGGCACCAAGTCCTGTTGACCCTAGAGAGGTGGTGTCTGATACCCGACCTGACATATAGACACAAACAAACAGGCACGCACAGATACAAACATCCATTCCCACCCTCATGCGCTCATATGCAATTACTGAACACTCACCCAACGTGGAGACAGACATAAAGAGACACTGTACACACAATCACACTCCCCAAGCGTAAAACTAAAGCACAAGGTACTCGTGCCCCTGGAGGGGGAAACTGCACCCAGACCCAGGTAGTGTTACCCTTTTCCCTGGGGTGGAGAGAAGCAGACTGCCCCGAGTCCACAGCAGCAGGGAGGCCCCACATTCCAGACCCCAATCGCCCCAACAGGCAACAGAGAACAGGGGTGTGTGAAGACTCCTATTTTAGTGCTTTTATTTCCACATAATGTTTGATATTTGTATTGAGCATCCAAAATAAAGAAATTATAGCCACTGTATTTACATAATCACTGGACAGTTTTAGAAGTAAGTAAGTTGTAATTAATGGGTCAAAAATTAAGGCTATTTTAAATAAAATGATCCCAATCAAGTTTATCAATGAAGTTTGTTCACATGTAAAAAGGACTATAGTGCAAAGGTCTGACTATGCTAATATATTTTGAAGGAACATGTGAGGCAAAGAATCAAAGCCAAACATGGATAAATAAACATAGACACAGTAAATAAATTCAGAACAACAACAGAAGAAAATGTATGGTGATTTTAAACAGGCTGAACAGTCTGTGTAGACTATTGTTATCAGTTTTATTGTTGTTGTTGTTGTTTTCTTACCTGGTTCATCCATTTAGGATTTTATTTGTTCATTCTTTAATCTGCAGAAAACCTTCTCCGGATAGAGTTTTTCATCGTTGTTGTAGTCATTGTTTTTGTTGTGATCACCGTGACTGGATTCATTATTTACAAAAAGAGAAACGGTGAGAAACTGAAGCAGAAACCTTGTATAATTTTTTGTATTTCAAAAGTCTTTGAGTTAATGTTTTATTCGCATTGGAAAAGTGGAACAAACTTGAATTTCCAGGAAACTAAATCCTATTTCATCTGGCAGTAAATACTGTAGGTTACAAGCCACAGTTTATTGGGAATATGACTAACAAAGAACAAAATCAGAGGAAAATACATTTAACAATACGTAATTTTTTAACTACTTTTTAAACTTTTTAAAACATTTTATTTATTTATTTTGTGTATTACAGAGAAACGACCTCCATGTCGTAAGTAATTTTTTTTAAATTATGTTTTTTTGATCATTTATGCAATTTGTAGATTAAATTTTTTCATGATGTGTAATGGTTGTGAATTAAAATGTATTTTTTTTTTTTTTAAATTTTCCAGCTGTTGAGAACCCTGAGGTCTGGGAGAACATGATTCCAATGTTCCACTTAACTCACTATCCTGCACACAGTGAGTTTGTTGTAGTTGTTTTAATGTTTTATTCTGTGTTTTCTATTGGTTCAGGTTTATAGTATGGTTTTATGCATGTTTGTATATATTTTGCAGCTTGTATTTTAAAATGTTTCTACTTCCTAAGCACATTTTAATCAAAGAAATCATCTACACCTGTTCACTCTGCATAAAAGATAGGAGGTGAGGGCAGTCATGAAGGAGTCACAGAGCATGCACAGAAGTGGCACAAGCATTAAGAAAGCAGAGCTTCAGGAGAGCCACAGGATGGATAGGACAGAAGGATCCCATGGAGACTGGCCCTGGACTTGGTTGTGGAACTGGTGTCGGATATGGTGAAGCAGTTGGAACTGCTGGAATTTCTATTAACTTTCTATTAACAAGAATCAACTTTCTGGGACATCACAGTACACGCCTGAAGAGACCTGATGCAGCTTTGTGAATCACATATCAGCAGCGATCAGCCAGAGAACATTTGTATGAATGTAGACAAAGGTGTTTGTTTTCTTCGTTAATGCAGGTAAATTACTCATAACTCTAAAAGAGTTAAAATGAAGTAGACTTTGGATTTACATATCTCATGTAGGATGTTGGTATGTTACGGCAGTTCAGATTTCTGGTTTTTAAATATTGTTAAATTTGTAAGCCTGTTTATGTTAAATGTTTTTTATGGTTTGATTTTGTGTTTTTTACTCAGAAATGACATCAATCATAGGTAGATCCTAAATTAATTTAATTTAAACACCATGACATTATTTTCTATAATGAGAAGTTTGCTTCTTTTTTCTTTTTTTTTGGGGGGGGGGGGGATCTGTTATAATTTATAAATCATTTTATAATGTTATTTATAGAAAAATATTCTCCCCCAAATTAATTTCTTTCACACCTTTTTGTATAGTTTTGTGATTTTATTACTTTTCAAAAACAACATTGAATCATACTTGTTATTAATCACTAGCTCTCTTCCACAGCATGTCTTCTATCCTGTCTTCTTGCTTTCACCCGCCCTCCCTGAGCCTGGTTCTGCCGAACGTTTCTTCCTGTTTTTCCTTTCCACTGTTGCCAAACTGCTTGCTCATAGGGGGGTCATGATTGTTGGGTGTTTCTCTGTATGTATTATTGTAGCGTCTACCTTACAATATAAAGCTCCTTGGACTGACTGTTGTTGTGATTTGTATAAAAAAACTGAATTGAATTGAAAGTGAGTTTGTTGTAGTAGTTTAGTTAAGTTCTGCTATTTTATTACTTACAAAAAAAAAATTAAATTGAGTTTTCTTTGATTATCTATGCAATCTGTAGATTAAAAAAAAATAATCATGATTTGTAAGGGTTGTGGATTAAAAATGTATTTTTGAACTTTTCCAGCTGTTGAGAACCCTGAGGTCCGGCAGAAAATGATTCCAATGTTTTAAATCACAATTCTGTACATAGTGAGTCTGTCACAATACGGCTGTGTGCAGGCAAGAGAAGGACCCAAACGCAAACTCGCAGAGACAAAGGTAAACTCAGAAACACGGCTTTATTGCTGGTGTAGGGGGACATGAAAAACAATACGGGAAAAAAAAAAAAAAAAAAAGGAGCACAAAGAGTCACAGATAGTTTCTCTCTTTGCGCTTAAATTTAACAAATGTGTTTTTTATATTTATCAATCTATAAAAAATAAACATTTAGTCTGATTTGATGTTACAATTAAAAAAGTGTTTGTGTTTTTATCTGAAGAGTATGTAAATATCTGGTTTCCACTGTATATTTGATGATGTTGGTGTTTGGCTTGATTGTCAGAACAAAGAGGGAGAGAGAGGAGCAGAGAGGGAGAGAGAGCAGGTGAGACAGACGTGTTAGTCAAATGGTTGTTTGCCAAAACTCATCAGAACATCTATCTAGTGCCTAGTGTAACTTTTTAGGTTTGTTATTTTTCAAATTCTATATTTATTAAGTTATGCAGGCTTGTTTGCACAACGAGGCTAAACTTTTCTGAATCTATATATAATGGACTTTGGTAGAATTAAAAAATAAGTGTAGTGCAGGTCTATGATGATTTTCAGTGTTTTGACTCTGGTTCTGTCTTGGTTAAGTCCTAAAGTAGTCCTGATTTTTAATTGTTGTAGTCCTGTGTTAATTCCGGGTTAGGTCTGGGTCTGGTTGAATTGGGGTTTAGTCCTCATGTCTTGATACAGCCCTGATTTTGTTCTGCCTTGCTGCTTAATTAAAAACCTAGCTTAAGGTGTCCTGCATATGTGATATATATGTTTTTCCTATATGAAGTCATTCTTTTTTGAACAAAACTCAAAACACAGCCTAATAAATCTTTCAGTCTTTCATCTTCAGTAAAAATATTGTACTTTCCCACTGTGTTTACCTGTGTTTAGCTTAACTATTTTCCTCTTTGGCAACTGTGGATAGTTCACTTCAAAGTTACAAGTAACTTACTGTTTTTGCTGTCTATGTTTTACTTAGATTTTTCATCACGGTCATTTGCTTTAAATGTAATTATTTTAAAATTGTATGGGTCACAGGTCCAAGTCAAGTTTTAAATGCCAAAATAGAAATGTGCCTGTTTGATTACTTTGTGTAAAAGTCAAATTCTGTAAATCAAATATTATTTAACTAGTGTGTTGTGCCAAGTCTGGTGGTGTTTAAATACTTTGTCTTGTTTTTTGCAACTAAATAAACTTGTCTTTTTCTGTATGTATGTGTTTTTTTTCAGCACCAGTCACTACTGAAACTGCAGCAGAGATCCAAGTGTAAAATGTGTTCTCTAAGGTTAAAAGAAATAGCACACCTGCAGGAGGAAACAAGAACTGTCCAAAGAGAAGGACTTCCTGAAAGACAACAACTCTAAGGTGAAGTTTGTCTTTTGCTTTGCTAATGAGGGCGCTACAACAAATTTGCCCCAGCTTACCAGATACTGACAGAAAAATTTCTCATTTTCAGATGTTCTTGTTGACTCTCATGCGTTTAAGACTAAACTTACCACTTGAGCATGTTGCACACCTCTTTGATATTAGCTGGACAACTACATCCACTGTGTTTAACATTACTGTAAATGTACTCTATGCTCACCTCAGCCCATTTGTGCACTGGCCTAAAAGACATTGCATACATGCCAGTATGTTGAGATGTTTGGTGACCGTGTGACAGTTATTATTGACTGTTTCAGCAGAGACATATTCCACATACAAAAGTAGGCACACAATGAAATACCTCATAGGCATCACACCACAAGGGACCATCTCTTACATTTCTAAAGGATGGGGAGGGTGTACCAGTGACAAACGTATAGCTGAAACATCTGGCTTTCTATGGAAGCTTTCACCTGGGGACATAGAGCTCGCAGACGGGGGTTTTGATATTAAGGGAAGTGTTGCCTGTGTGTACCACTTTAAAAATACCAGCATTTACCCGGAGTCGTAGTCAGCTACAAGTAAAGATGTAGAAGAGACACGAAAACTTGCACACGTCAGGATCCATGTTGAACGAGTTAAAGGCTTTCTACGCTCAAAGTACACCAAACCTACGTCTAGGTTTAGTGGTGCCGATGAAGGTGAAAACATGACTTTGCTGGATAAGATAGTCGCTGTTTCATGTGCGCTCACAAATATGTGCCCAAGTGTTGTATTGAAGCAATCAAGTGATGAATAACTGTTTTCCAGTATGTTGTTTTGGTTTTTTTTGCAGTGTTAATAAAGCCCAATGGAACACAATTTTGCCTCTTTCTTGTAAGATTCTATAATAAAATGAAACAATAAACCAGTTATAAATAAAGACAATAAATTGAATGAATTATGAAACACTTATTTTATTTCTATTGGAACTGAAAATGTTGTGTAATACTACAGCCTGAAAAGACAAATAGATTGTGTTGGCCTGTACAAGAGATAAAGACAATTTTAACGACCGCTGTAAAATGAAATAGTCCAAATCAGAAAATAGACACACCAAAGTAAACTGGACCTGGGCTTGTTGTAGGGATCTGAATTTACTAAACATTTTGTAAGTGTATGCACTCACACATAGGACCATATAATTATAAATATGAGTGTGATGAAAGTTGGGCAGCACGCTAACGTCTTTAGTCCACTCTGTATGCTGTATGTGGGTCTAAGCTTTTCACGCCTTTGATTTTTTTCTCACACCTTTTTTTGCCTTTTCGTCGAGTCTGTTTTTGTACAGACCTGCCGTGTTCTCCTTCGTTTTGTACATAACTGTTTTTGGGGCAAATAAAATGCAAGTAGGGATTAAAACCACAGAATTAATGATTACCGGTGCTGTAAATGCTAGCGCTTGATGCAGTGTTTTGATTTTGCTGCCACTCGTACCTACAATGCAATGTGCGAAAGTCACGTAGTCCGTCGATCTCTATTGGACGGTCTAGCTTTCAGATTTGCGTCACCGCTGTCTCGGTGGAGTTTAATAAACTCAGCCGTCTGCTCCTTGCTATCTAAACTATAACAGGACACTGGCGTAAATTCTCGACCATCTCACACTTCTGTTTAATTAGTTTTCTGTTTGACGTTTATTCAGCTGTGTGAAAAACAAAGTTTTATTTTATCTAATCTAATAACTTTGATCTCAGCCAAACCGATTTACTTACAAACAAATAAAACACTGAAAAAAAGCCAAACAATAACCTTTTTGGATTATCTAAATGACTTATAAATCACGTTTAACCTGAGTAGCGAAAGACTGTGATCTTAAAACGATGTGCTAGGAGTTCGCAGTTCTCGCCGGCTCTAGTGACCCTTGACCTCCCAGCTAGCTATCAAGCTGGTGGATAACAGACGTCTCCGAAAATGTCGGAGCACTTTTGCAAATATGTTATGTCTTGATAAACCGAGCAGATAATTAAAGTTCACACAGCTACTTTCTCGCCTGAAAATATGTTAAAAGTTTATTTTGTGTCCCAGAAAGAATAATAAGAGTAATATTAAAACTAAGTAGCAGCCGCTATTGTTGGAAACTGGAATTGGCTGGGCCGAGCTATGAATTCTGGGATACAGTGGGCCATGCATTTGTCTCCTGGATTCGGAGGAGTCTACGGTTTTGGACAGCCGTCATCGCCTGGCGTAATCAGCCTACAAATGCGTCCTCAGGAGGATGCAGCCCATGGTTTTGGACACCCCCGAAGTCTACACTGGACCCAGTCTTCAAATCTGGGGAAATGAAGGGGGACAGCCTTCATCGCGTCGATGTGATGTAATCGGCCTTAAAATGCGGCCTTTAAGGCTGCAGACCCTGAATTGGGATACAGCCAGTGTTGCTTTTTTTGTGACTGTAACATTCACATTAATTTGAACCTAAACTGTATAACAATTATTAAGTGATTCAAAGCTGATAAATGAGAACTTATAGACAGAAAAAGCAGATAAGGAATAAAACAGTGTCGGATGCTCAAATATCTGCAGTCCTTTAAAGTTTCTTTCCAGCATTTATAACACATCAGCATTTAACAGGAAAGAGCTGATGTTATCCAATGTTTGTGTTTAAGTACATGTTTTGATTCTTTGTGTTTGGGTTTTATGTCTTTGGATTTTCATTAAATTTCAGAATCAGAAATACTTTATTAATCCCAAAGGAAATTATGGGTTACAGCAGGCAGCACTCTAATGGCGCATGCGCACTTACAAAGGAACCCTCTGACCAAACATACTTTACACCAGAGGTTCCCCAAGTGTGGGGCCCGCCCCCTAGGAGGGGGCACGGGATGAAAAGGGGAAAAAAGGGGGGGCATAATTGACAGATTTTTGACGGGGCTCCCATACAAACCCAAACCAACCTCCTTCCAAGCCAAAGACTAGAAAATATGGTGAAGCTTATCTTCCCTTTGGCTTCACCTGCACAAGTGCCAAGGTAGGTCTCTGCGACAGAATTAGTTTTCCCTGCTTCGGGAGCAGCGCTGGGCTCTCCAAATCACGGACAAACAGTATCCCACTTTCTTGATTTTTAGTTCACAAACACTTCTTGTAATAACTAACTACTCCTGACTTTTTGGAGATGTTAGCTCTTTATACAGTAAAGTTACAGTGGGATACAAATAATATCAGGCTGATCCTGCCACGATTTGTTCCCCCGGTTCAAATCACGGACAAACAGTATCCCACAGCTGTTTATGTTTTTGAACCCATTTTGCACAGAGAGGCATTTTTTGAAAAATGTATTGATAGCAATGTTGAATATTATTACACATGAAAAAAAAACAACTACACGTAAAATAATTACACTGTGACGCCTCTGCCTTTCTAAATGGAGGGACAGTAACTGTGTGTGTGTGTATGGAAGCGTGTAAAAACTGAAGATAGAGACAAATTACTTTTAATCTGACTATCTGCCATTGTAGAAATTCATCTCATGTAAACAATAACGTGGCGCACAGTGTGACGTGAAAAAAGGCACATACTTTTGACGTGGTGTGACGAACTCTGTTTTCCTCGTCCACACGTAAACGCAAAAACGGAGTTTTAAAAAATCTCAGTTTTCGGTGATTTGAAACGCCGTTTACGTGTGGACGAAAGGCCCAAACACATAGAAACAGCTGCGTGTGTGGACGTAGCGTAAAAGAGTTAGTAGTGTATTTCATTCATAATTTATTGCATTTTACTTTTATTTGTTTAATTGTTTACTAAATGTTTGAGGTGTGAAATAAACCGCAATGGAGTTTGAAGACAAAATATGGGTGTGTGTGGTTGGAGGATGTGTTTGTGCAAAGGTTGGGGTTAGGTGGGGGGGATTTTTCTTGTAAAACAAAGGGGGGCCTAACAAAAAAAGTTTGGGAACAACTGCTTTACACAAACATCACATTGGGGAGATATGTCAGAGAGGTAGGCTGATAGAAAAAACAAAAAAACAAAAATACACAACATGAGGTGAGAGGAGGAGAAAAAAGACTCCACTCAGACTGAGCTCCTAGTGGTAGAACAGTTTGAACACAGAAAAAAACACCCCAGCACAAAAAGCACATGACAGTCAGTACACCACAGAAACACAAGACAAGGGTAAAGGGTAAGAGAGAGACGATGCAGGCAGCGCATCCGGTCCTGCAGCATGTCTGCGCTGGTCCAGTCGACCCGCCATCTGCACCGGGAGGGGACAAGCATCGAAGGCGTTTGGAAAGGGAGGGGGGATGAGTGTGTATCAGTGTATGTGTATGCGTTTAAAATGAATACAAATCACTCCACTGAGAAACTTAACAAGGTTTTATCCACTGAATAGAAAATAAATTATACAGTGTATACACAACATAACATGAACTAAACCTGTCATAACATAAAACTTTATAAAGACCAGATGAAACTAACCTTCCCTTCGTGATAAACTGGTTCATATGAAGATATTTTACTTTCAGTTTCGTTGATTTAAGTGACGTTTACTCTCAGAGTAAATCCCTATTGGCTCTGATCGAGGCTAATGGTGACGTTTCTCCTGGTTCTCCATTTTAGCTTTTTCTGGACAAGCGAGCGCATAAAGTCTGTTAAAGGTTTGGATGTTTATGGTCACAATGAAGAAGAAGAAGAAAACCTTCATCTTCTTTCTTCTCCTGGTAATACAGGGGGCAGCGGCAGGTCAGTTTTATTGTTATATTTTTATCTTTTTATATGTCAGATTTATGTAATTTGAAAGACAAATGGACGGACTGTTTGCGGGTTAGGGTAAGGTAGGGTAGTGTATACGCTAAACATTTAGTTGTAATGGATCCTAGTAGATAATGTCCATGTTTAGAAACAATTGATTATATTATACAGATAATTAAATCGTCTGTTTATCTCTTCAATAACTAATAATAAACATTAAAGTTTAGATGAAGGCAAAGATTAAAACGAGGCGACTTATGTCCCAAACTATTTGATGATTTCCGGGTTTAAACCGTTCGTGGCTCTGCTGTCTCTCCAAACAGTCCAACAAATAAAACATCAGTGAGGAGGTTTGATGATAATCTGGTGACAATAATTAAAACGTTTATTTTAAAAACTAAGTACCATTTTAATTTTCATGAGGGTTTAAAACATTTTCACACAACAGCTGCTCATTAAAGTTAACTAAAGTTCATTTAAGTATATATAGTTACACCCGGATATGAAGTTCACTGGTTTTTCTGGTGTTATTGCTTAATTAACAGCGCAATGAGGTGACTTTTGTTGTGAGGTGTATAAATAAAATAAAATAGAATTCAATTGAGATGCAAATTAAATCATTATTACTTAATAATATCAGATAGTTTATGTATGTAAAGTGCCAATACACTACACATACCAGCATGAACTAATTTTGGTATCACTGCTGAATGATCAATAAGAAGCTGCAAGTGAGAAATACCAGAAAAGTTTTGCAATTTATAAACAATCTCCAGCAGGGAGTTTTAAGCTAACACAAATATTGTTGACTTTTGATAACTGAACAGATTTTATGGTTTATTCTGATTACAGAATAAAAGATAAAATAACAATTGCTAAGATAATATTCCCCAAATAAAAGTTACCTAACATTAGCTTTGGTTTTATTGATAATATTATCAATCAAAGATATTGGAAGTAAAACTTTCTGTAACAATTTTAAGCTAAAAAAATCTATAAAAATAATATAAACAAAGAAAAAGCATCGATATGCTTCAATCAATTCATATAATTTGAAATATCAAAAATTGAGATACAAAAGAGAACAACTCACTTTAGAAGTCACGCTGCGCAACAAAAACAAAATAGATTAAAAATAATATGTATTTTGTTTAACAATGAAAACAAAATAAAAATATAGTTAAATTAAAACCTATAATGAGTTCAAACCATCAATCATGAAAACTGAATTAAACCAAACTGCAGGATAAACAACAGTTTTAAAACTTTCTGTGAATGATCAGGTTCAAACTAGAATTTGAAGTTTTGAAGAAAAGAGGGTCAGAAAAATGACATTAAACACTGAATATCTATTCATAAATCTATTTTGTGTTTATTGAAGGGACAGCAGGATTATTACAGGATGTGTTCAATGTGCTGTAGTTTTTCTTATTGTGTTATTTAAAAAATAAAAGAATTTATTAGTCTGTGTTCCTGAGATCTCACAACATTAACTGTTTCTTACAGTGACCCACTCTCTGAAGTATTTCTACACTGCGTCCTCTCAAGTCTCAAACTTCCCAGAGTTTGTGGTTGTTGGGATGGTTGATGATGTTCAGATTGATTATTATGACAGCGACACGGAGAAAGCTGAGCCCAAACAGGACTGGTTTGCCAGGAACACAGATCAGCAGTACTGGGAGAGGAACACTGGGCTCTATAAGGGCGCCCAGCAGTCTTTCAAAGCCAACATTGAGATTTTAAAGCCTCGCTTCAACCAAACTGGAGGTTTGTTCATGTTTCATTTTTTACTGATACTTGCTGTTAATGTTTTCAGTGTGTTTCGTTTACAGTAGTAAACAGGTTTGCACACATTAAATGTTTCATTCAGATTACAGATTAAAATTATTAACATAATAATTCATAATAAATGTAGAACTACAGTCTGTGAAGCTTTAATTTAATTCAAACAGCTTTAATGATCATGTTTGTATGAATTGGCATAATTTAACTGTTTAGTTGATCAAAATAATCAAATGATGAAGATAAATTCATGATATTTAAAGTTGAAGTTGTAATAAATTATAGAAAAAGAAAATATGTCAGACACCATCAACAGCATCTTACGATGAAATAATTTATCATCTAGCTGAGATGTTAAATGTGCTGTGATGTCACAGTTATGACAGCAGTTTTTCCAGATTCCATTAAACACATAATAATAATAACAATAACAACAACAACAATAATAATAATAATAATAATAATAATAATAATGATGATGTTATATTTAATACAAAAAGTAGAATCAAACAGGGTTGACTTTGTAACAGGCTGAAAGTAGAGACAGCTCAATGACCCGTTCACTGTCCACGGCCTCTTTATGAATGAATTTAACTAAATGCATCAGAATTTGTGAAAATAAAACAGACATTCAGCCTGTTTTCATGAGGAAATGTTTTCAGGATTATCTTTCATTAGCAGAGGTTCAATAAATAAATCGGTGACAAACTCAAAGCTACTCTGTGGAAAATCAATAAATATTTAACTTTTAGTTTTACTTCAATAGTACAACAGTTTGGTGAGAAGTAGACCAAAAATAAGAAGCACAAACTAACAGACAGACGTTTAACAGTTAACAGTTTCTCTAAATTTTACACTGATTTTTGTCCTATTTAAAAATAAGACAGTAAATATGAGTTTCAGTCGATGTTTAATATTTTTGGTCCCAGATTAAAAATGTAATGTTTTTTTTTTTTTATTAATAAACAACAACCTGAAAATCTAATCAAGGAAAGTAAAGTGTTAAAATGTCTTATTTTCCCCATAAACTGGCTGAAGGTTGATTATTAAGGTGGTGTCGTTAAATCAGGACGCCATAAAATTCAGCAAGAACCCTTCCAGAAAGCCTCCCTATGAGCGGTGAAAAAACCCACAGGTTGTTTTGGTCATTAAACACAGCTTTGGTCACTCATCTACGCAACATTTATGAGCGGCGGAAAATAGCAGCGTTCTTGGCGGGTCACTGAGCTTGCTTTTTTCTCAGTGACTATGTAATATTCAGGGTGGTATCAACAATACTGATCGATACCGATACTTTGTACAAAAACTTAACGCGTTATTGTATTTCAAATTATAGCTTCATAATGATCACAGGACATCAGACTTCTTGTTCTTATTGTTTAGTTATGAAGAATTATCATATAGTTGTGAGTTAATTGACACTATTTAACATGTATATTCTTGCCTGGACATTTCAACAAAAACATTCAACATTCACACTTCAACAGGGGCAGTATTGTCAATATCAGTTCCAATAATTTTAAGTTATTCAGGCAGTTAATTGGGGGAGAGTAGTGTGCCATGACCACTATATCACTGTGATTGTTACTTTCCACAATAATTAGACACAACAAAACACACTTTCATGCTTTTTGAAACTCAGTTTTTTGGAGACCTGTGATGTAAATTCAGTCTCATAGACATTTTTCATAGTGCATGTTTGAGGTTTATTCTTCCAAAGAAATTGTTGGAGCTATTTATTCTTTATTTTTGTTATTCTGAAATTTGTTGGGTTTGTTGTTGGTTTGTTTATATTTTTGGGTTATTTACAAGGTTAATATTTGCTTTGTTTTGTTTTGTTTTGTTGTTTATCTTGTTAAGTCAGCCAGGAAGAACTGTAAGGTCTTTATTTATATATATATATATATATATATATATATATATATATATATATATATATATATATATATATATATAAAGGGACTGGTATAGGACCAGAATGCACTGGGGTGGGCCTATGGTTTTTTACCAGAGCAGGAGAAGCAGCGGGTAGGAACAAAGATGGATCTTTGTTATTGCTTTCCAAACTGGAAAAATAAACAATAAAATGCAACTTTCGAGTTTGATAGTTGGACGTCTTTTGCCTGTGTACAGAACATTACCACAGTGCAGCAGTGGCTTGTGAATTGTAAGCTGTAGGATGTTTGGTTGGACAAAGGGAATCCTCACTACAGAAATAATTAACACAGTTTAGCGGGCTACATACTGAACTTGAAGGATACAATACTAGTGTTGGTATCAATACTATCAATATTTGGATCGACCCGCCCACCTCTATCAGTGACAGCTGTGAGCGTTTTCTTGACTCATGCAGGGCCTCCACATGTTTCTCCTCCACTTAATCTACACTCCAATCAAAGGAGTGCAGACAACACCAGCTCATCCCACATTCACTTTGTTGCCGCCTATAAGGAGGTGTTTTTGTGAGATTTTCATGGACATTCACGGCGTCCTGATTTCTTGATTAGCAATTTTAACTGAAAAGTGTGGAATTTGAACCTAGATGTTGTGTAACTCCACATGTTCATATAAAGAAAATACCTGTGATGATGCACCGAGGCGTTTCTCGTGGCTTTGAGAGCAGCGATGTTATAAAAGCAGGAATGACTCCTCGTGTCGCTCTCACCTGTATACTGTCGGCTCTCATCACAGCATCAGCAGCGTTCAGGTTCCTACTCAAAGACGCTCACAGATCTCTGTGCTACACATCCAATAATATCATTAACGTGAATGTTTTAATATTTTTAATGCGAAATCTGATCTGGTCACAGTGCTGAAAAACACCAAAGTGTCCCAGCATGGAGTCAAATTCAAGGTCTGAATTATTGTTTCAGTCCTCTGCTCTTAGTAAATGTAATAAAAATGACAACATGGTTGTAAAATCTTAGAGGAACCTTTTTCACCTTTTTGTCAGGTCACAGCAAAAGAAATTAACTGATTTATCAAAAAGTATTTCTTGCATATTCATCAATGATGACATGAAGCATTTGCTGGAGCCTGAAATACTGTAAGTAGAACTCCAGATTAGATTAATGTCACATGATCATATTAAACAGAGACACCTCTAGAAAAACCTCAGGACAGTCTGGTGTTTAGTTTCTCACAGGAAGGATTTTGTTGGACTGATGACGGCTGCAGAGTTTCAGAGGATGGAAAGTAAATCTAGAATCTAGAATCTTCCACTGAGATAAAAGCAGCCATAAATGTAGATCCTCTATATGTTGATCACGTCTCTGTGTCAGTGTAAGACTTTAGTGCAGCCTCTCTCTGGTTCACTGCAGTCTTTGTCTCTGTGTTTCTGTCAGGTGTTCACATTTACCAGAAGATGTACGGCTGTGAATGGGATGATGAGACAGGTGAAGTGAAAGGATATCGCCAATACGGTTATGATGGAGAGGACTTCATGAGCTTTGACATGAAGACAGCGACATGGGTCGCTCCTGTTCAACAGGCTGTCATGACACAGATGAAGTGGGGAAATAAGAAAGCTCTGATGGCACAGTATAAGAACTACCTCACCCAGGAGTGTCCTCAGTGGCTGAAGAAGTATGTGAACTATGGGAGGAGCTCTCTGATGAGGACAGGTAAAATCTATGCCGAGAATTAGATTGTTAACTAAAAGTTTTATGTCTCAGTTTATTACTTACTATGATATTAAATTAACCTTTTCATGCATGAATTATGAAAACCTCAATCAGGGCTTTTTTTTCTTGAGTATTTTTATTCATCTCAAGGCATGAAAAAAAGATTTGTACTTTTCAAAGAGTATTTTTACATGTCTACTTAGTTTTACAACAAACATTTTGACTTATGAATTTGACAAATGAATAATTAATATACACTGTGTAAAAACTATAACATAACAAAAATATATTTTTAAATATTTTAAATATTTTATAACAGTATAACAATATATGTAACAACTATAACCCTGCAAGGCATGGAGTGACTCATCAGTGTCCAATGTAGTGGTTTATGTGCAAGTTTACCATCAACACTGACACAAATACCAGAAAGAATGAACTGTTTGTCTTTACTCCACAGAGCGTCCCTCAGTGTCTCTCCTCCAGAAGTCTTCCTCCTCTCTGGTCAGCTGTCACGCTACAGGTTTCTATCCTAACAAAGCCGAGATGATCTGGAAAAAAGATGGAGTGGAGCTTCATGATGGCGTGCACAAAGGAGAGATTCTCACCAACAATGACGGGACCTTCCAGATGAGTGTTGCCCTGAATGTCTCATCAGTGAAACCTGAAGACTGGCACAGATACAGATGTGTGTTTCAGCTCTCTGGTGTGAACAAGGACATCGTCACCAAACTGGACAAATCAGAGATCAAGACCAATGAAGGTGAGTCTGGAATCAGGGTCAGATGAGTGATAAACATGGGAAACACACACTTGAATTACTGCAATAGCCTGTGGTTCATGTTGGATGAGAAAGTTTGTTTGTTTAGGTTTTCTTTCTCTCAGCTTCTGTCAGAATAATTTTAAGACCTAAATCAGTTTAGACCAAGTTGTGTTTTTCCACCACATTTTTTCCTTGCTGAACATTGATGAATATAAAACATGTTCATGTGTGGCCACTGATTATCTGACTAATGGACAGTTTTAGAAGATTAAATAGTAAATGGGGGAAAATGTATATTTTGAAACACTGCTATGTTCAAATTTATTGGCAATGTATTGAAATTATATTTAATGGCAGAACTTTTATTTTTGGAATGAAAACAAAAATTAGTGAGACAAACATGTAGTGACCATAAAATAAGCTCTTGTACATGATTGTTATCTGATTGGAAACTTTTTGTTCTCACCTTTTGTTTGTTCTGTGATCTACAGGAATCTTCCTGATTATCCATGTTGTTGCTGTGGTTGTTCTTATTGTCATCCCTGTGATCGCACTCATTATTTACAAAAAAAGGACAGGTGAGAAACAAACTTCCTGGATTTTTCTTGTATAATGCAACAACAATGATGACATAGTGCAAACAATAATAATGATAGTAAGAGTAATATGACTTAATTGAAGTCATTATTAACATCATTTCAAAAGAAAACAAACAATGCACACAGGATTAAACAGGTAACAACCAAAAGCAGTGTAAGCTGAGTCTTCAGGTTCATATTAAAGTATTTTAACACTTTCTCTGCCAGCAGGATGATCAGACTCTTTTAAATCCTCAATATATTACAACGATATTCATTAATCATGCTTGTTGTGTTTCATAACTTGCCCCTTCATTTCTCTGCATTATCCCACTTGTAGATTTTTGTCCAGTTACTTCACTTTTTCTTCTTGTCTGTTATTTACTTTTTCTGCATCATTTTTCTTTCTGTCTTTGTGGTTTTTTTGTTTTTTGTTTTGATGTTTTTTACACCTGAGCTACAGTTTGGTTGTCAGGGAACAAAATAACCACCAACTCAGTTATTGAAACCCAAACATTGTTTCTCTTTTCTTAACCATCAACTCTGCCAAACAAACACATCCTAAGCTACACCTTTACCTGCATTAGAAATGTGTACGTTCTCTACCTTCAGTTGCTTTACTTATAAATTTTACACGAGCACATTTTGTGGGAAAAGTCAGAATATATCTATAAACACATTAGTGAGTAATCCCGGTGTCTGTTTTTAATTATAATACATATTCATGTATAATACATGAAAAAAATGTGTTAACATTTATAACAAATTATTAAAATGATGTATTTTTTCCTTTTTATTTCAGACAAACGTCTAATCTCCTGTCCATACTAAATTAAAAAGGGTTTCTGTACTTTAATCTAAACAGTCTTTCAGGGCTGTTTCCTGTTGTGTTTGATTGTTGTAAAAGTGACAGATGAGAGCAGGATGTGGACTAACATTGTGTTTCTGACCTACAGCTGCAGAGAGCCGTGAAGTCCAGGAGCCAATGCTTCCTCGAGCCTAAACCACAAACAGCTCTGCACACAGTGAGTTACTTCATATTTGTGTCTCATGTTTTAGCTTTCTTTTTAAACTAATGTAAAATAGTGGCTGTAGTAAAATCTCCTGTTTAAATATATCCAAAAAAAAGTGCTTTAGTATAACTTTAAATCATATGAAGAGAAAGATGCTTTCAAAATAACGTTTCATGAAATTATTTAACAAAATTAAAACAAATGTGTTAATTCCCTTCAGAAACATATGAAGTAAATATTTGACTGAATCAGGAGTATTTTAGATCTTAATGAAACTGTAAAAAGGTTATTTGTGAATTTGATTAATCCTAACATTTATTTTATTTCTTTTTTATCTCTACAGAGAACATGAGAGAAGACGTGTCAGCTCGTTCTTCTCCATAAACTGGAATTCATTGAATTCGTTGATTGTTCACATCATAAAATCTGTTAAAAAGATCTAAAATCTAAAGTATAGTTGCAGATGCTTATTAGTCAATATTTAATGGAAATGAGTTTGAAAATGAGTTGGCAAATGTTTAACATAAACATCATAATGGTGGCATTAAATTATTCTGAATATGTTGTTGGGTGGCTGTGGCTACAATGTAGCCATCACCAGTGTGTGAATGTGTGTGTGAATGGGTGGATGACCGAATGTGTAAAGCGCTGTACAAATACAGGCCATTTACCATTTTTTTGTTTTTAGTTTTAAAAAGGCAATTTAAAAAAAAATCTAACAAAGATGTGACCACTTGGAGAGACGTAAAACACAATAAAAACAATATGAAACAATGAAAGCATCACAGCAGTCTCAATACAATCATAATTAAACCTTTGTGTGTTCATCTTCACTCAAACATATATTAGTTTAGTGTTTCTGGGGTTTTCTTGTAAATTATTGGATCACTCATGAATGCTGAGATTCCCTCACTCTCAGTGATAAAGGAATCATAATAATATATTTCTAAATCTTGTACATTTACTTAAAATTTGATTTAAAAGACAAACTTGTGCTGAACTCCAGATTTTAAAAGATTTTACTTTATATCTGATTTATTTCTTAATTAATGAAGATGATGTTTATTCTCTGTTGTTTGAGTGTTTTTGATTTTAGAGTTTAGTTCAAGTTGAGATTCTGGAGGGTTGTGTGGGTTATGTTATGTGGGTTATGTTTTTAACACATTGGTTTGTGTGTTTCTGTTTATATATCAGTAAAACTGCACTGCTCTTTCTCTGCTTTTTGTACTTTTGCTTTTCAGTCAAAAATAATCCAAATTTCTGTGATTTTTTTTAAAATAAAATATACACTTGGCTAAAGTTTCATGAATCCAGCCCTAATATTAATGGATTAGCTACAATTTAACTTGTGATAGTAGCTCAGTAAGCTTAGGTGTAATGATGCCAGCTCCAGTCCATTAAGTGTCCTTGTGACAAAAGTATTGTGTGTGTGTTGTATTGTGGTTCGATGTTTGCTTTTGCAGATGTTTATTTTTTTCATTTGGTTTACCAACACCAGACTTGACAATTTGCATATGATGAAGTAACTGACCTCACAGCCCATTGTTCATTCAGTGGGCTGGTTTCAGCTATTGTGCAAATGTACTGTTTATAATGTTGGGGAAACCTGCAGTCAGCTGAGACTGAAGAAGTCACTTGGATGAGTGACAAAATGTTTCTCCTACTGAAAACTCTACGTCCAGATGAACAGAATCAACCTCTTGGAAACACCACACTTTATAGACTTGTGCTTTCCAGAATGGTCGCCTGAATCAGGTAGAGTATAAAAGGAAACCAGCTGCTTTTAGAGGTGTTGGGTTCTTTGGCATGTGTTGGCACAAACTCATACTTTATTTAATAAAGACTACCAGTTGATGGAAAAAATGGAAACAAAACACAACACAAGGAGCACAAGTCCAGAAATAAACAGAAAAAAAACCCAAACAAACTACACAGGGTCAAACCATGAGTCCACGAAAAGTTCAGGGGGCCGACCATGTGGACGGTAATGGCGGCGGCGTAGACAAAACAAATCAGGAGGCCGGCCATGCGGAAGGCAGTGGCAGCAACAGAGCAGGTCCGGAGGCCGGCCGCGATGGCAGCGGCGGCGACGAACTGTCTCAGGAGGCAGAGGTGAGGCGGAACAGGATGAGCTGGAACTGATGACTGTGTGGCTACCGCAGGACCAGACGACGCTGAGCCAGACGAGGCTGAAGCAGACGAGGCAGGACCAGACGAGGATGAAGCTGACGAGACAGGACCAGGCGAAGGTGGAGCCGAAACTGGACCAGGTGAAGGCGAAGTCACGGAGGCTGAGCCAGACAAGGATGAAGACACAGAGGCTGAGCTAGACGTGGATGAAGACACAGAGGCTGCGGAACCTGACGGCGGCGATGCCGCAGGTGACGATGTGGAAGTAGCTGATGAGGATGCTGCAGGTGACGGTGTATAAGTCGCAGGGGATGTTGACGAGACTTGAGGGTGGACGGGCTCCTCGGGCCCTCCAGCTGACGTGGCATGAGGCTGGACAGGTTCCTTGGGCCCTCCAGCTGGAGCAGATGCAGGACCAGAGGCAATTGGGACCCCTGGCTGACGGTGAAGATGAGTGGCTGACTAAACTGATGACAAAGTTAATGATTCCTCTACTACCTGCGCTACTGACTGGGCTATGGACTGTAGCAAAGTTTGCAGAAAGTCTGATTGTGGTAGCGACTGAGCTATGGGTAGCGGGGTTGAAGCCTGAGCTACGGGTGACTGAATTTGAGATGAAAGTGGTGGTGGAGTAGGCGACTGGGCTACAGGCCGGGCGGCTAACTGGGCTACAGGCCGGGCGGCTAACTGGGCTACAGGTGGCTGCTGAGCAGAAAACACTGTAAACTTAGCTGAAGGTGGCTGCTGAGCAGGTAACTGAGCTGACACGGGCTTAAGAGTCTCTGGGATGACACACACATTGTTTGCTCTCACAGAAGTGTTGAGTTGAGGACGAACAGCAGTCTCTACATGCTTGACGGGTTCAGGAGCATGATAATCATCCAGAACTTTCTGAGGTATAGAGTCATAGATCTCCTTGGTTTCATCAACAAGTTCTTATTTCAGCAGGGGGCAAAAGAGTAGCCCCACCACCAGTGTTGGGAAGGTTACTTTTAAAATGTATTCCATTACAGATTACAGATTACATGCCCCAAAATGTATTCTGTAACGTATTCCGTTACGTTACTCAATGAGAGTAACGTATTCTGAATACTTTGGATTACTTAATATATTATCATGCTGTTTACAACTACATGAATGTACTATTGCTGTGATTTATTACTGTTTCTGAAGGTCCGCGGCTCCGAACCGTAGTAAAGGGACCTCTGGCTAATACGGTGGGGTCCGTGTCGGCTCGTAGCCGAAAACTAGCTTTACTTTGTTGTCTGGGTCAACCTTGCTAGCGAGAGACAGAGAGAGGCGTTGAAAGGCTGCTCCAACGGAACTTATTGTTTTGGGAGGAAAACACGAACACGGTGTACAGTCGAGTCTTAATAGCTTACTTACAACTGGGCTCGTCAGGCTCTCTTCTTGGCTGCAGTGGTTATTATTATATTTACATGCTTCCAGCTCCCGTTTTTGCTCGATGACAGCTCGTACTTTTTCTTTTTCTCCCTCCCTCGCTCACAGACACATAACGGGTATGGCAGTCCATTCTCCCTGCAGCACGGACTACACTGCCCATGATGCTACATTCTTTAGAGCTATACCTGTAGCATTCTGCCTATTAGCTTAGCACAACAACAACAGGCGTTCTCTCACCCAGGAAACACGCAGAGAGAGAGCGTCACCCTGTAACCATGGCAACCGTAACGCTGCCGCCTAGAACAACCCAAACAGTCCTGACCCGCGACAATATGAAACAGGGAAGTACCGCCGTGTAATCCATTTATTTCAACAAAGTACAGTGGGGCAAAAAAGTATTTAGTCAGCCACCGATTGTGCAAGTTCCCCCACTTAAAATGATGACAGAGGTCAGTAATTTGCACCAGAGGTACACTTCAACTGTGAGAGACAGAATGTGAAAGAAAAATCCATGAATTCACATGGTAGGATTTGTAAAGAATTTATTCGTAAATCAGGGTGGAAAATAAGTATTTGGTCACCTCAAACAAGGAAAATCCCTGGCTCTCACAGACCTGTAACGTCTTCTGTAAGAAGCTTTTCTGTCCCCCACTCGTTACCTGTATGAATGGCACCTGTTTGACCTCATCATCTGTATAAAAGACACCTGTCCACAGCCTCAACCAGTCAGACTCCAAACTCCGCCATGGCCAAGACCAAAGAGCTTTCGAAGGACACCAGGAAAAGAATTGTAGACCTGCACCAGACTGGGAAGAGTGAATCTACAATAGGCAAGCAGCTTGGTGTGAAAAAATCAACTGTGGGAGCAATCATCAGAAAATGGAAGACATACAAGACCACTGATAATCTCCCTCGATCTGGGGCTCCACGCAAGATCTCATCCCGTGGGGTCAAAATGATCATGAGAACGGTGAGCAAAGATCCCAGAACCACACGGGGGAACCTGGTGAATGACCTGCAGAGAGCTGGGACCAAAGTAACAAAGGTCACCATCAGTAACACACTACAACGGCAGGGAATCAAATCCCGCAGTGCCAGACGTGTTCCGCTGCTGAAGCCAGTGCATGTCCAGGCCCGTCTGAAGTTTGCCAGAGAGCACATGGATGATACAGCAGAGGATTGGGAGAATGTCATGTGGTCAGATGAAACCAAAGTAGATCTTTTTGGTATAAACTCAACTCGTCGTGTTTGGAGGAAGAAGAATACTGAGTTGCATCCCAAGAACACCATACCTACTGTGAAGCATGGGGGTGGAAACATCATGCTATGGGGCTGTTTTTCTGCCAAGGGGACAGGACGACTGATCCGTGTTAACGACAGAATGAATGGGGCCAAGTATCGTGAGATTTTGAGCCAAAACCTCCTTCCATCAGTGAGAACTTTGAAGATGAAACGAGGCTGGGTCTTCCAACATGACAATGATCCAAAACACACCGCCCGGGCAACAAAGGAGTGGCTCCGTAAGAAGCATTTGAAAGTCCTGGAGTGGCCTAGCCAGTCTCCAGACCTCAACCCCATAGAAAATCTGTGGCGGGAGTTGAAAGTCCGTGTTGCTCGGCGACAGCCCCAAAACATCACTGCTCTTGAGAAGATCTGCATGGAGGAATGGGCCAAAATACCAGCTACTGTGTGTGCAAACCTGGTAAAGACCTATAGTAAACGTTTGACCTCTGTTATTGCCAACAAAGGTTATGTTACAAAGTATTGAGTTGTATTTTTGTTATTGACCAAATACTTATTTTCCACCCTGATTTACGAATAAATTCTTTACAAATCCTACCATGTGAATTCATGGATTTTTTTTTTTTCACATTCTGTCTCTCACAGTTGAAGTGTACCTCTGGTGCAAATTACTGACCTCTGTCATCATTTTAAGTGGGGGAACTTGCACAATCGGTGGCTGACTAAATACTTTTTTGCCCCACTGTAACTGTATTCTAAATACCAACTTTTTAAACGGTAACTGTAACGGAATACAGTTACTCATATTTTGTATTTTAAATACGTAACGGCGGTACATGTATTCCGTTACTCCCCAACACTGCCCACCACTCACCCTAGCTGGCTGTTCAGAAAAAATCCTAGGCTCCTGCTGGAGCTGTGAACGCCGGCGGCATGTCCGCCGCTTCCCTGTCGAAGAGGGATCGGGACTGGCTGAGGGTGACATGGCAAAACTCTGCTGCGGCTGCTCCTCCTGCGGTGTGGAAACGCTGGGTGAGTTGGGTGGCAAAATAATGATCCCTAACATTTTGTAGAACGCCTGTGCAGGCGTAAGCTGGTTGCTTGCAGTCTTGTAGTAATCCTCCTGGAACCGGCTGGAGCGTCTTCTGCGAGACCGGGGTGTCTGAGGGGAGGAAGCAGACGAGTGGGCCGAAGGGTAGGCTGCGAGTGAGGAACGGCAGCACGGAGGCCCACCAAGCGCTAGCCCGGTCCCGTCAAAAGGCGAGCAGCGCTTCCTCAGTGAGTCTGCTGGATCCATAGTGGTCGCGTCGTTCTGTCAGGGCTTTGTGTGCGGGCAGGTGGAGATGTGGATCCAAATGCAGGACTCAGAGACGGAAATGTAACTGAAAACCTCAGCTTTATTGCTGGCACTAGCAGGCACGTGCAGAGGGGGGGGGGCTAGAGGGGCTTGAGCACCCGCCCCTTTCCTGATGGGTGCCCAAAGTGCCCTTTTGTTGAAGCAACTTTTAATTTTTTTTTTTAATTTTTTTTTTTATGTGTGTGTGCGTGCGGAGTCCTGTCTGTGCCCCTCAACAATAATATTTAACTATTAATCACAGTTTTGCTAAATAAAAGGATCTGGCTTGCATCAGTCACATGATCACATTTAACCAATGATCGCCCTTGACGGCAGAACGCGCTGGTTACGAGCCGGGAACGAGCTCACAAAGAGCACGCGCATTTTTTGCGGTCCGGAGCTGTAGGAGAAACACAAGTTAACTCAGAGACACAGACTGATGCGACAAAACCAGTAAGTAGGTGTACAGCGTACACTGTAGTCTAAAGCACACAGGAGTATCAGCTTATTATGTACACGTTGGTAAGTTGTCTTGTTGTAACTGACGAACTGAAACAAACGAGCGTGCTGTGTTTGCAACAGCGCGACAAACATTACCTGTCCTTTTATTAACTGCACAAGTAGTGCTGGTCATAGCTGCTGGCTACCTGTGTAAGGCTGTCATGGATCTGTAGCTCTGTCACCGTTTTAGGGAACATATTTAGTTTTAAAGTATTTAGAACATATTTAGTTTTAGAGTAGGTTACAGAGCTTTTCCTGCCTTTCTGGGGGGATTATATTTCACTAAAAAACGATCTAATATGCATGTCCACATAATTATGCATTATTATAATTATAATATATTAAAAAACACACGCTGTATTTTAAAGAACATACATTAAGAAGCAGATTATATTCGATTTATATTTTAAATAAGACAAAATTTGGATTTTACAGCAGTAAAATTATTGTATCTCTACAGTTTAAAAATGTAATAAGCTTTGCCCCTGCACAGAGTGGATAGTGAAACAAATGGAATCATCATAAATACATTATTTCATATTTATTACTTCCCCCTACTCATTGCTTTATTATTGTAGCTCTAGTAATAAATAATAATGTAAGGATTCTGGATCAGCACCATGATGCCCATAGTATATACAGTATTCTGAAGAAGGTCTAAAATGTCACTGTGTGTGCGTGCATGTGTGTGTTTTATGTATATGAATTTTTTTAAATTATTACTTACGATATAACATTGTCCAGACATGCCTGGTAAGGACATGAGGAGGAAACAGTAGGAGCTGTGTGAGGCTACTAAAGGCAGTGCTATAACATTTTTCTGTCATCATTTTATTATAGATTAAGTGCAAGAGTTGTTAGGTGTGGATAATTAAATTATAGTTTATTGCAATAGCAAGTTGTGCCTTGTTCTCAGATAGACAGCAAGTGGAGAGTGATATATGAAATGATGGGATGGAAGGAAGAAGAGAAGCAAAGAGTGATTCACAGGCAGAGCCTAAATTATTTCTCACAGTTTTTTGTGTCCTTATGGTTCCAAGCGCTGTCACCAATCTTTACATTTTGTTATTATCTCATGATACTTGTTTAATCAGCTACCATCTCTCCTATGGACTTTTTACTGTCTACAGTCTCAGATCAACACAGCCCTGCCCTCCAGCACTATCAGCAGCAACCCCTCAACAGCAACATTGTACCCATCAGGTAAAACATCGGCTATGTTTGCTTTGCCTTGTTGCCCATATTAGATTCTTGATGAATGTGTGTTGTTGTTATTCAGCCTGGTTCAATGTGCCCCTTTTTAACTTTGAGCACCCGCCCCTTTAAACCTCTCTGCACGGCCCTGTTATTGTCTGAATCCAAGGGTTACAGACATAATATTATGCATTTGGAATATAAAAACAAAGTTGTATGTTTTTGGATTTTAAGACTTTTTTACTAGTTCTGTTTCTCTTATCCTCATCTGACATTTTTTGTTTGTTTTTTGAGTAGGATTTGCCACAATATCCAATATATTTATCTGTCTCGCTCTCATTTATAAGATTTGGATTTCTGAGATGTGGGTCAGCAGCAGAATTCAGTGGGTGGTGGTAATACACCTGACTGTAACAAAGAAGGAAAAGAAATATGTCTTTTTTGTTTAGACTCCGCCACAGTGAAAATGAAACTCCCGCATGCGCAGTAGCTCCTCTCTGACCAATAGGAATTCAAAGCTGGCTGCATCTTAACAGTAACCAGGCAAAAAAAGGGAACTAAGGTTGTCTTTCGAAAGTGAAACTTATCAGGCAGAATGACCTCAGAAACAAAGAGCTAGTGGTGTGTAGTCTGTGGGCCTCGTCTTTAACCACTACGTCGCTGTAGGCCGTCTAATCCAAATCATGTATATTTGTGTCACAGCTGTTATCACATATTTTCTGAAGTTATTTATACTTAATCACATTCTTACTAATGCTATTTTAAAAGTAATTTAAATTATGCTCATGTTTACACTCATATGAAAATAACTTCCCCAAGTAATCCAGATACAATTATTCATCCACCACAAATTCATCTGGAAACCTATTCCAGCCAAATCAGCTGGAACAGCTGTGTGTCCTTCTCTTTCTGCAACGTTGCTGCAATGATAAAATAATGAAACGATCAATTCCTAAAATCAGAAATGTTGAATTTTATTTTTTTTTAAAAACAAATAAAGAGGCAATATTTAAGTATTATTGTCTAAACCGAAGGGCTACAGACTGAATATTATGTATTTACATATAAAAATTTAAATATAATGTTGGATTTTAAGACTTTCTGTTATTTCTGATTCTCTTGTCCTCATCTGACCTCTGCCCGCACAGATTCTTTCTCATAACTTGCTGCCTCTCATATGAAAGAATAAAGTTACGTTGAAACCAAGCACACCATTGTTTTTCTTGTGACATTACCAATAAGTTTGATGTGTCACATGGCCCTCTTCCTATTGAAAAAACCAAAGTTGCATCCAAGATGGCCGACTTCTAAATGGCCACCATGGTCACCACCCATCTTGAGGAGTTTGCCCCCTCACATATACTAATGTGCCACAAACAGGACTTTAATATCACCAACCATTCCCATG
This sequence comes from Neolamprologus brichardi, assembly GCF_056152115.1. Lineage (NCBI taxonomy): Eukaryota > Metazoa > Chordata > Actinopteri > Cichliformes > Cichlidae > Neolamprologus > Neolamprologus brichardi. The sequence goes on along the minus strand of NC_142124.1, from coordinate 6,293,339 downwards.
TTATTACGGTGTATCCATATAAATGGCCCACCCTGTACATCAGCATCTGATCTAACCTATTTTTAGCAGTCACATACAGTGGTATGCAAAGGTTTGGTTATCCCTGATCACTTCCATGATTTTTCTTCATAAATCTTTGGTTGTTTGAATCAGCAATTTCAGTTAAATATATCATACAGCATAATAACACAATGATATTTGAGAAGTGAAATGAAGTTTTTAGGATTTACAGAAAGTGTGCAATAGTTACTTAAACAAAATTAGGCAGGTGCATAAATTTGGGCACCCTTATTGTTTTATTGATTTAAATACCTTTAGCACTGATTACAGTGCTAAAGTTTGTTTGGTGAATCCAATCATGAGAGAGGGTATTTATGGTGGCCAATTGCAAGTTTTTCTCCTCTTTGCATCTTCTCTGAAGAGTGGCAACATGGGAGCCTCAAAACAACTCTCAAATGACCTGAAAACAAAGATTGTTTAACATCATGGTTTAGGGGAAGTATACAAAAAGCTATCTCTGAGATTTCAGCTGTTAGCTTCCACTGTGAGGAACATAGTGAGGAAATGGGAGACCACAGGCACAGTTCTAGTTAAGGCCCAAAGTGACAGGTCAAGGAAAATCTTAGATAAGCAGAGGCAAAGGATGGTGAGAACCGTCCAGTTCCAAAGACTTGCAACATCATCTTGCTGCAGATGGTGTCACTGTGCATCGTTCAATTATTAAGCGCACTTTGCACAAGGAGATGCTGTAATAGAGAGTAATGCAGAAGAAGCCTTTTCTGTGCAAATGCCACAAACAGAGTCGTTTGAGGTTTGCTAAAGCACATTTGGACAAGCCAGCTTCATTTTGGAATAAGGTGCTGTGGACTGATGAAACTAAAACTGAGTTATTTAGACATAACAAGAGGCGGTATGCATGGAGGAAACAGAACACAGCATTCCAAGAGAAACACTTGCTACCCACAGTAAAATGTGGTGATGGTTCCATCATGCTGTGGGGCTGTGTGGCCAGTGCAGGGACTGGGAATCTTGTTAAAGTTGAGGGACACATGGATTCCACTCAGTATCAGCAGATTCTTGAGAACAATGTTGAAGAATCAGTCACAAAGCTGAAGTTTGGCCAGGGCTGGATATTTCAACAAGACAACGACCCTAAACACTGCTCAAAGTCTACTAAGGCATTCATGCAGAGGAACAAGTACAACGTTCTGGAACGGCCATCTCAGTCCCCAGACCTGAATATTATTGAAAATCTGTGGTGTGACTTAAAGCGGGCTGTCCATGCTGGGAAACCATCAAACCTGACTGAACTGGAGATGTTTTGTAAAGACGAAAGGGCCAAAAAACCTTCAGCCAGAATCCAGACTCTCATTGGAAGCTATAGGAAGCATTTAGAGGCTGTTATTTCTGCAAAAGGAGGATCTACTAAATATTGATGTAATATTTCTGTTGGGGTGCCCAAATTTATGCACCTGCCTAATTTAGTTTAAGTAACTATTGCACACTTTCTGTAAATCCTATAAACTTCCTTTCACTTCTCAAATATCATTATGTTTGTCTGCTGTATGATATATTTAACTGAAATTGCTGATCCAAACAACCAATGATTTATGAAGAAAAATCATGGAACTTATCAGGGGTGCCCAAACTTCTGCATACCACTGTACTAACAGCTAATATCACATCTTTACCACAGATAAACTTAGACAGACAGCAAAATCAGGTATTTACATGTATTGTTTGTTTGATGTTTTATTAATCCCAGTTTAACTCCATCTGAGAAATACACTGGGATGAGATGGAGTTAAACCAAGAAGCGAGCTCTATATGTAGTACTAAAGCAGACACAGATTTTGCTTTTTTTTAATAGTGACCTCAGGCTGAAAAATCCTATCCAATCAGAACTGACCCAAGTGGTTTTACAGAGAGTTTTGTCAGTAAGCACTGACACATTATTACACTTCCTGATATTCTGGATGAAAAGTGTTTGAATTAAGTCATGTGAGATGAGAAATGAGACCTCAGAATATAAAGTACTTTCTAATTTTGTAACTTTTTACAGTTTCTTTTCCTTAAATATTAAAATATTGTTCCAGGCAAGGTCATCATCTTTGGATACTTCAACATTTAAGCATAATGTAGATTTATCTACAGAAATTTTTTTCTTAAATCATTTTTAAAAGTTTCTTTCAGAATACAAATAAATAAATTTGATTATAATAAATGTTTTGATTTCTAATATAGCTGATTTTTTGTTGCAAAAGATTTTGTTAGCCAGAACCATTTAGAGTTTACAGAGACTAAAAATAAGAGTAATTGGGGGTGGGGTGCCCTCAGCCTCTTGGCCTGGGGCTCGGTCACTCTGGCACAGCTGGCTGCCGGCGGAGCTCATGGGCACGTCACTGCAACCCCCCTGGCTTCTGCTCCGTGGCTTCCTTGGTCTTCCTTGGTCTCTTGTGTTCTGAGGGCCTCTGGATGTCTGGAGTCTTGATCTCCTCCATACCTGCTTCATCAATCAATCAATCAATCTTTATTTATAAAGCACTTTTCATACAAAAAAAAATGTAGCACAAAGTGCTTTACATGGTTAAAAGCAACTCACTCCCCACACTTTCATTAACATAAGCGATGTGAATACAGACATATCCCCCCCCCCCCCCCCCCCCCCCCCCCCCCCCCCCACACACACACACACACACACGCACAATTAAAAAGTAAAATTGGGCTGGGTACGCATGAGCCAAGTGAGGAAACACTATCACAGGGAGCCGTCTGCACCGGGAGCCGGTCACAGACCGCAGCCTCCAGGCTGGGCACACAGCAGGAGGGAGGCAAAGAAGCCCCCTAGCCAGGCTGAGGGACCCCCAGAGCCCCAGCAGCCACGGTCGATCACAGCCCCGGTGCAGAGAGCGCCCTCCGAGGAAACACTGGAGATATGACACAATAGGATATATACAGGGTAAAAAGATAAAATAAATAAGAACGGGATACAATATAAATATAAATTGAGTAAGAAGATTAAAAAATGAATAAGAATAAAATCAATAAATATTAGGTAAAACCTAAATTAATAATAGAATAACAGGATAGAATAAATAAGCATAAAATAAATAAACGTTAAATAAATGCTAAATTAAAAAGGTGGGTCTTGAGCCTGTTCTTAAAAACATGTACGTTCTCTGCGGCCCTGAGATCCTCCGGCAGGCTGTTCCACAGACGAGGACCATACCACTGAAAAGCTGCCTCTCCGTGAGTATGTGTCCTGACTTTAGGGACAATCAAAAGGCCAGTACCAGAGGACCTCAGGGTCCGGGGGGTTCATATGGTGAAAGCAGATCTGAGAGATAAGAAGGCCCAAGACCATTAAGACATTTAAAAACCAATAAAAGAACTTTAAAATCGATCCTGAAACACACGGGGAGCCAGTGCAGCGATTCTAAAACCGGTGTAATCTGGGCCCGCCCTCTCGTCTTTGTCAGCACACGAGCTGCAGAGTTTTGTAAAAGTTGTAAAGTTGAAATATTCTTTTTAGGAAGACCAGAGAGCAGGGCATTACAGTAATCAATGCGACTGGTAATAAAAGCATGCATCAACATCTCCGTGTTGGCCTGAGGGAGAATAGGGCGGACTCTGGCTATATTTTTTAGATGATAAAATCCGATTTTGGTTACATGTTTAATATGTGGGATAAAACCAAGCTCAGAGTCAAAAATAACACCCAGGTTTTTCACTTGTAGCGAAGGACATAGTGAAAATGCCTGTAATTTAGACAAGAGTTTCTCTCTCTGAGCCTCAGGACCGACGATTAAAACTTCAGTTTTGTCCTGGTTAAGCTGTAAAAAGTTTTCTGCCATCCAAGATCTTATATCTAAAATTGTCAGGGTTCCTGGGTAGGTGACCCAGTGTTTTCAGTTTTGTCACATTTAGGTTATGTTGCCACATCAATGTTTTCACTTCCTGTTTTTTCCCCGTGTCAGCTTGTCTCTTGTGTCATTAGTCAGATTATGTTCAGCCCTGTACTCACCTGTTTCCAATCATTGTCAGCATTCAACCTGTGTATTTAAGTTCCTCGGTTTCACCAGTTCTCCGTCGTGTCATTGATGTTATGTTGTCGTTTCCGCCTTCGTTCAGTCAGCCAGCCATTCAGTCTTTCAGTCAGTCGTCCAGCCAGCCATTTCCTGCCTCTGTTCTGTTTGTTCACTCCATCGATAATAAATCACCAGGCTTCACCTACCTGCGAGTCCTGCGTTTGGGTTCCTTCTTCCTCGCCTCCACTCAGCAACCCCTGACAGAATGACACGACCCGTGCCACGAAGACACGTTTTCGGCCCAGCGGACTCAGATCTGTTCGAGCGGCAGGAGGCAGTGCTCTCCTTGTGGGCGGAAAAGCTCAAGGAGAGACAGCGGCTCTTTGCGGAGCGAGAGCACATCTTCGAGGGAACTCGCCTGGCTCTGGGCGGACCTCGGAGACACCGCGTTCTCCCACTTGCTGCCTTACCTGCACCGGAGCATCTGCCGCGGAGAGTGGGCGTTTCGCGCTGCGCTTCGGCGGCTCCCTCTCTCGCGGGTCCGCTCCTCGCTCACACGCCACCTGCCTCATTCGCCGGACCCCCAACCTCGCCATGGCACAGCGGCTACGCCTCCCACCTCGGCTCAACGGAGGCTACCGCGCCAGAGGCTCAGCTGTTTACCCCGGCCGCTTCCTCTTCCCGGAGAAAGCAGAATATGGATCGTTTTAAGCAACTCCCGGTGGTGAGTTCAAGTGACTGTTTTTCGCTCTCTGCATCTGATTCCTCACTTAAAACAAATAACAGACTCACCTCCAATTCATGGGGAGTTTCCCTCCTAGACGACGATGTAGACTGGGAAGATTTTTTTCTGCTCTGCTCCCCCAAAGACTGTAAATAGTGGTGGCAGAAAGACCAGACCAATCCCCAATAAACCTGCCAGTATCACACACCCAGTCGCTATTTCCACACCCATCATTCAGCCTTTTCCTACCAGCACGGCGGCCCGGATTCGGCCTTCCTCTTCAGCCATTTCACCTCCTCAGATGGCTAGGGCCCAGTCTACACCCACACCAGTGCCAGCTCCCAGGAGGAGGGCAGCTGTGACCCAGTCTACCTCCACACCCGCTTCTGTTTCTCGGGTGGGGGTGACTGGTGTCCAGCCACCTCCCGTGCCTGTCCCAGCACCCAGGCTGAGGGCAGCCTCAACCCAGCCTGACCTCCCTAGAGGCTTGGAAGAGCTAACCAGTCCACCTACTACTTCACCACTTCCTCCACCTCCTGACCCAGCCTTTCACGCCCTCGCACTGTCCCTAGTTAGATTAGCTGACCTGTCCCCTGCTCAGGCACCAGCTTTATTAGCCCAGGCCGCAGTTTTGTCCCCTTCAGTAACTCAGTCATTAGCTCAGCCATTAGCATCGCCAACCTCTGTTCATCCCTTAGCTTCCCCACTCCAGTCAGTTCCCTCACCTGCTGTTCAGCCTTCACTCCAGTCCCCTGTAGTCCGGTTGGTCCCCTGCCCTCCAGTCGGTCCGGTCGGTCCCCTGCCCTGTTCAGTTCCCGGACCTGCAGCCACAGAACCCAGAGCCAGCTGTGAGCTCTCCTGCTCTCCAGCCAGGGGTTTCCGCGCCCGCTGGCCCTACAGCTGTGGCTCCGTCACCCCTGGCTCCCATGCCTTCGCCTGGTCCAGCCTCAGCTTCTGCTTCGCCTGGTCCTGCGGCTGCCGTGCCGTCGCCCCGGCTACGTTCTGGACGTCATCGCCGGCGTGGCCGCCCACCGGACCTGCTCAGTGGCCGCCGCCTTCCTCGCGGCCACCCACCTGAACTGTCTCTGTGTGGACTCCGTCCCTCCGTCCTGGGGCCCCTCCGCCTGCTCTGTTCTGGTCTTTTTCTCTTTTGGCCGTTGGGTGCCGGCCTTTGAAGGGGGGGGTACTGTCAGGGTTCCTGGGTCGGTGACCCAGTGTTCTCAGTTTTGTCACATTTAGGTTATGTTGCCACATCAATGTTTTCACTTCCTTTTTTTTTTGCTTGTGTCATTAGTCAGATTATGTTCAGCCCTGTACTCACCTGTTTCCAATCATTGTCAGCATTCAACCTGTGTATTTAAGTTCCTCGGTTTCACCAGTTCTCCGTCGTGTCATTGATGTTATGTTGTCGTTTCCGCCTTTGTTCAGTCAGCCAGCCATTCAGTCTTTCAGTCAGTCGTCCAGCCAGCCATTTCCTGCCTCTGTTCTGTTTGTTCACTCCATCGATAATAAATCACCAGGCTTCACCTACCTGCGAATCCTGCGTTTGGGTTCCTTCTTCCTCGCCTCCACTCAGCAACCCCTGACAAAAATACAGTTAAAAAGGGCATCCATTGGTCTGGTGTCATCAGGAGACACGGAGATGTACAGCTGAGTGTCATCAGCGTAACTGAAAGTTCACTCCATGCCTCCTGATGACACCACCGAGAGGGAGCATATACAAATTAAAAAGTACAGGGCCTAGAACCGACCCTTGAGGCACACCACATGTCATTTTATGGATCTTAGAGGAGCATGTATCCATACTCACCATAAAAGTTCTGTCTGAGAGATAGGAAGTGAACCAGTTGTGTAGAGCACCAGAGAGGCCCACCATGTGTTTCAGTCTGTTTAAAAGAATAGCGTCGTCTACTGTATCAAAGGCTGCGCTTAGATCCAGTAGCACCAGGACTGAGAGCTTTTGTGAGTCCCAGTTACATCTAAGATTATTTAACTGCTTTAGGAGAGCAGTCTCTGTGCTGTGGTTCACCTTAAATCCAGACTGGAATATCTCAGGGATCGGTCTATCATTCAAAGTCATTAATCTGAGTAAAAACAAGTTTTTCTAAAATTTTACTTAAAAAATAGTAAGTTGGATACAGCTCTGTAGTTATTAAAAAATTGTATTGCTCTCGTTTTCTTCTTGTTTTCTTTTCTCTCTCAACAGGTGATCCAGGTGATTGATATATGTATTTTTTTTTTGTCTGCTTATTTAGTTGGTTTTTTGTTTTTTGTTTTTTGCCTTTTATCCCCGTCCCTCTTCTTTGCTGTTTTTTTTCCCCCTCTTCCTTTCTCCCTTTTCCTCATTCAAGTCTGTCCCGTATCTAGCAAGTGAAAATAAATAAAATAAACAAAAGGTGAATCAAATAGACCATTACGGCAAGGCTGGGATGGTCAATTTGGTAAAGTAAATCCATTGGGCATCTTTCCTCGCCTTTAGACAATAACTCTGATGGCAAAAGAACCAAACGGGACAGGCAAAAAAAAAAAAAACTAAGTGTGGTTAAGATACTCTAGTGGGACAAGAAAGCGGTAATTCTTAATCAAAATCACCTTAAAAAAGAAAGAGATTTCAGAGGGTTATCAATATGGCCCAGAAGGTCACTGGACATCCTCTTCCCTCCCTGAAGGACCTGTACAGCCGTTGCTGTCTCAAGAGGGCACGCAGCATCCTACAGGACTGTACACACACAGGACGCATTTAAGCTGCTGACATCTGGCAGGAGATTCAGGCTGCTCAGGTCGCGGACAAACAGAGTCAAGGACAGCTTTTACAACAGGGCAATAGCCCTAATCAATGCTGACCCGATTGGCTACCTCCCTGGACTTTTTAATAACAATTACAACAACAATAATAATAACAATGTGCAATAAAAACATGCACTCATTCTTTTTATTTTTTTATTAAGTTAAGTAACTGTGTTGTGTAGTGTAGTGTAGTGTAGTGGTGTGCATAGTGCATACACAGGACAGTTTCCAATTTCGTTGTATTATTGTTTATTAAGTCCACACACAAATCTTTTTTTACACAAACAAATCTTTTTTGCACATACAAATCTTTTTTTACACAAACAAATCTTTTTTACACAAACAAATCTTTTTTACACAAACAAATCTTTTTTTACACACACAAATCTTTTTTACACAAACAAATCTTTTTTTACACACACAAATCTTTTTTACAGAAACAAATCTTTTTTTACACACACAAATCTTTTTTACACAAACAAATCTTTTTTTACACATACAAATCCTTTTTTACACATACAAATCCTTTTTTACACATACAAATCTTTTTTTACACAAACAAATCTTTTTTACACATACAAATCTTTTTTTACACACACAAATCTTTTTTACACATACAAATCTTTTTTACACATACAAATCCTTTTTTACACACACAAATCTTTTTTTACACAAACAAATCTTTTTTACACATACAAATCCTTTTTTACACACACAGATCTTTTTTACACACACAAATCTTTTTTTACACAAACAAATCTTTTTTACACACACAAATCTTTTTTACACACACAAATCTTTTTTACACATACAAATCTTTTTTACACACACAAATCTTTTTTACACATACAAATCTTTTTTTACACACACAAATCTTTTTTACACACACAAATCTTTTTTACACACACAAATCTTTTTTACACATACAAATCTTTTTTACACATACAAATCTTTTTTTACACACACAAATCTTTTTTACACACACAAATCTTTTTTTACACACACAAATCTTTTTTACACATACAAATCTTTTTTACACATACAAATCTTTTTTTACACACACAAATCTTTTTTACACATACAAATCTTTTTTTACGACATACAAATCCTGATTTACAAGTATAAAATATTTATGACCACATTTTGAGCCCATAGAGAAGGCACACCTTTCTCATGTAGGTAAAGGTTTGGTTATTTTGAAAGCATCTTTCTCTTAATATGATTTAAAGTTGTACTAAAGCACTTTTTTTGGATATATTTAAACAGGAGATTTTACTACAGCCACTATTTTACATTAGTTTTAAAAGAAAGCTAAAACATGAGACACAAATATGAAGTAACTCACTGTGTGCAGAGCTGTTTGTGGTTTAGGCTCGAGGAAGCATTTGCTCCTGGACTTCAGGGTTCTCTACAGCTGTAGGTCAGAAACACAATGTTAGTCCACATCCTGCTCTCATCTGTCACTTTTACAACAATCAAACACAACAGAAAACAGCCCTGAAAGACTGTTTAGATTAAAGTACAGAAACCCTTTTTAATTTAGTGTGGACAAGAGATTAGAGAAAAGTGACAAAGTTTAACTTACGAGATGGTGGACGTTTGTCTGAAATAAAAAGGATAAAATGCATTATTTTAATAATTTGTTATAAATGTTAACACAATTTTTTTCATGTATTATACATGGCATCAAACATAATTTCATATTTTCATTTTGTAATCTGGACAAAAGCATTAATTTAATTTGTAAAATTAAAAACAGACACTGGGATTACTCACTAATGTGTTTATAGATATATTCTGACTTTTCCCACAAAATGTGCTCATGTAAATTTATAAGTAGAGCGACTGAAGGAAGAGAACGTACACATTTCTAATGTAGGTAAAGGTGTAGCTTAGGATGTGTTTGTTTGGCAGAGTTGATGGTTAAGAAAAGAGAAACAATGTTTGGGTTTCAATAACTGAGTTGGTGGTTATTTTGTTCCTTGACAACCAAACTGTAGCTCAGGTGTAAAAAACAAAACAAAAACAAAAAAAACACAAAGACAGAAAGAAAAATGATGCAGAAAAAAGTAAATAACAGACAAGAAGAAAAAGTGAAGTAACTGGACAAAAATCTACAAGTGGGATAATGCAGAGAAATGAAGGGGCAAGTTATGAAACACAAAAAGCATGATTAATGAATATCGTTGTAATATATTGAGGATTTAAAAGAGTCTGATCATCCTGCTGGCAGAGAAAGTGTTAAAATACTTTAATATGAACCTGAAGACTCAGCTTACACTGCTTTTGGTTGTTGGTTCAATTAAGTCATATTACTCTTACTATCATTATTATTGTTTGCACTATGTCATCATTGTTGTTTGCATTATACAAGAAAAATCCAGGAAGTTTGTTTCTCACCTGTCCTCTTTTTGTAAATAATGAATGCGATCACAGCGATGGCAGCAAGAACAACCACAGCAACAACAATAGGGATGATCAGGGAGAAGGAATTTCCTGTAGATCACAGAACAAACAAAAGGTGAGAACAAAAAGTTTCCAATCAGATAACAATCATGTACAATGGCTTCGTTTATGGTCACTACATGTTTGTCTCACTAATTTTTGTTTTCATTCTAACAATAAAAGTTCTGCCATTAAATTTAATTTCAATACATTGCCAATAAATTTGAACATAGCAATGTTTCAAAATATACATTTTCCCCCATTTTTTATGAAATCTTCTAAAACTGTCCATTAGTCAGATAATCAGTGGCCACACATGAACATGTTTTATATTCATCAATGTTCAGCAAGAACAGAAATGTGGTGGAAAAACATAACTTGGTCTAAACTGATTTAGGTCTTAAAATTATTCTGACAGAAGCTGAGAGAAAGAATATCAAAGATACTCGCAAATTTAAATAAAGCAAAGTGGACCATAATTTAAATCAGAGCGCTCAAAACTTTAAATGTTAATATTTATCAAGAAATTAACAAATCAGTATCAGTATGAAAAATATTTAATAAATCTGTATACAACGGGGGAGGAATTAAACTTTTCATCAAACTCAAATAAAACCAAATGAACTGCATGCATGTTTCCTACCTTCATCACTTTTACCCTTGTTGGTTTTGATCACTGCTTTGTCCAGTTTGGTGACGATGTCCTCTTTCACACCAGAGAGCTGAAACACACATCTGTATCTATGCCAGTCTTCAGGTTTCACTGATGAGACATCCAGGTCAACACTCATCTGGAAGGTCCCGTCATTGTTGGTGAGAATCTCTCCTTTGTTCACATCCTCATGAAGCTCCACTCCATCTTTTTTCCAGATCATCTCGGATCCGTTAGGATAGAAACCTGTAGCGTGGCAGGTGACTGGAGAGGAGGAAGACATCTGGAGGAGAGACACTGAGGGACGCTCTGTGGAGTAAAGACAAACAGTTCATTCTTTCTGTATTATTAGTATTACTTTTATTTGAGCTGGAGAGGCACATAGTGCAGACGAGACGTGAAGAAAAGAGTGCAGACAAGGTGGAGTGGATGGAGACGAGCAAGAGTGAAAAGGAAGGTTTACAAGATGGCAGTGAGACCTGCTGTGATTTAATATCTGAGGATGGTGGCACTGAGACAAATACAGGAGACAGAACTGATGATATTAAAATTATCATAAGGAGTGAGAAGGATTAGAAATGAGTATATCAGAACTAAAACAGTAGAAGAAGATCTGCTGTGACGACCAGGAGCAACTTTAAAAGATTATTATTATTATTATTATTATTATTATTATTATTTAAACCATACCAATTTCTTTTGATGTGATGTAGTTTACAAAATTAAATTAAATTTAAAAACTGTGTCAAAATGTCACACGAAGTGCATTTATATTAACCCTTTCACACATAGGGGTCACTACAGTGGACAACTATTCAAAGGCTGTTTTCTTGTATTTGTGTCAGTGTTGATGGTAAACTTGCACATAAACCACTACACTGGACACTGATGAGTCACTCCATGCCTTGCAGGGTTATAGTTGTTATAGTTGTTACATATATTGTTGTACTGTTATAAAATATTTTTAAAATATATAAAAAAATATATTTTTTTGTTATGTTATAATTTTTACACAGTGTATATTAATTATTCATTTGTCAAATTCATAAGTCAAAATGTTTGTTGTACAACTAAGTGGACATTGTAAAAATACTCTTTGAAAATGAAAAGGAAGTTCAAAAATCTTTTTTTTATGCCTTAAGATGAATAAAAATACTCAAGAAAAAAAAGCCCTGATTGAGGTTTTCATAATTCATGCATGAAAAGGTTAATTTAATATCATATTAAGTAATAAACTGAGACATATAACTTTTGGTTAACAATCTAATTCTGGTCATAGATTTTACCTGTTCTCATCAGAGAGCTCCTCCCATAGCTCACATACTTCTTCAGCAACTCAGGACAAATCTGGGTGAGGTAGTTCTTATACTGAGCTTTGTTCCTGTCCAACTCCATCTTTGTCAGAACAGCTTGTTGTTTTTCAACGACCCACGTCTCTTTCTTCAGGTCAAGTATTATGAAGTCCTCTCCATCATAACCGTCTTGGCGATATCCATTCACTTCACCTGTTTCTTCATCCCATTCACAGCCGTACATCTCCTGGTAAATGTGAACACCTGACAGAAACACAGAGACAAAGACTGCAGTGAACCAGAGAGAGAGGCTGCACTAAAGTCTTACACTGACACAGAGACGTGATCAACATATAGAGGATCTACATTTATGGCTGCTTTTGTCTCAGTGGAAGATTTTAAAAACCAATCATCATTAACAATGTAGATTTTAGAAAAAGACACTGGGAAAAAACAGAATTCATTTTCTCCCGTTAGCACATCTACGTCCTGCCTGCAGAGATATCACTGCACAGTTTATCTATGCTGCTGTAGGTGGAGCAACTTCCTGTGAGCTGCAGGATCAGGTTTTTCTAGAGGTGTCTCTGTTTAATATGATCATGTGATGTTAATCTAATCTTAAAACCATGTTGTCATTTTTATTACATTTACTAAGAGCAGAGGACTGAAACAATAATTCAGACCTTGAATTTGACTCCATGCTGGGACACATTTGGTGTTTTTTAGAGCTGTGACCAGATCAGATTTTGCACTAAAAATATTAAAACATTCACATTAATGATATTATTGGATGTGTAGCACAGAGATCTGTGAGCGTCTTTGAGTAGGAACCTGAGCGCTGCTGATGCTGTGATGAGAGCCGACAGTCTACAGGTGAGAGCGACACGAGGAGTCATTCCTGCTTTTATAACATCGCTGCTCTCAAAGCCACGAGAAACGCCTCGGTGCATCATCACAGGTATTTTCCTTATATGAACATGTGGAGTTACACAACATCTAGGTTCAAATTCCACACTTTTCCAGCCTGTTTGGTTAATAAATTATATTAAAATTGCTAATCAATGAATCAGGACGCCATTAATGTCCATGAAAATCTCACAAAAACACCTCCTTATAGGCGGCAACAAAGTGAATGTGGGATGAGCTGGTGTTGTCTGCACTCCTTTGATTGGAGTGTAGATTAAGTGGAGGAGAAACATGTGGAGGCCCTGCATGAGTCAAGAAAACGCTCACAGCTGTCACTGATAGAGGTTATTTCTGTAGTGGGGATTCCCTTTTTCCAACCAAACATCCTACAGCTTACAATTCACAAGCCACTGCTGCACTGTGGTAATGTTCTGTATGCAGGCAAAAGAAGTCCAACTATCAAACTCGAAAGTTGCATTTCAGAAAGCAATAACAAAGATCCATCTTTGTTCCTCCCCGCTGCTTCTCCTGCTCTGGTAAAAAACCATAGGCCCACCCCAGTGCATTCTGGTCCTATACCAGTCCCTTTATTTATATATAAAAAAAAGACCTTACAGTTCTTCCTGGCTGACTTAGCAAGACAAACAACAAAACAAAACAAAGCAAATATTAACCTACAAATAAACTTGTAAACAACCCAAAAATATAAACAAACCAACAACAAACCCAACAAATTTCAGAATAACAAAAATAAAGAATAAATACACAGTAAAAAACCAAGTGTCAATTTTACACTTACAGAGTTGATTTTAACTCGCCAAAGTGCTTGCTCATAGGGGGTCATATGATTGTTGGGTTTTTCTCTGTATCTATGAAGCGCCTTGAGGCGACTTTTGTTGTGATTTGGCGCTATATAAATAAAATTGAATTGAATTGAATTGAACTCTGCTTCAGATAACATTTGGTCCCACTCAAAATTAGAGTTAAATTTACTCTATGGCCAGTGTTAACTTTTCAGTGTTAATTTTACTCAATTTATTGTCAAAATTAACAACAAAATGTGTAAAGATATTTAACACTGAGGGTTATTCACACTGTTCAGAGTAATTTGATTACACTTTATAGAGCTATTTTTACTCCAAATTTAGTTTAATAATAACACTCTGATGTGTAATAATATATCATTTTTATTTCTCTGTAGTGTGATTTTTTCATATTCATCTTATGATGCTATATTACTAAATAACTGTGATCTATCCTACATTATGGAAATAACAACAAATATACAGGTTAAAGTAACAGCATTTATTATGTTTCTCATTTCAGTGTCATTTAATTAACATAACAAACCTTTACAATTCACAGTTCTCTGATGCTCAGTAGAGAAAGCAATATGACATTTCCCCAATGTCGTAGTTGTTTGCAGAAAAGTAAAAAAGTTGGTCAGGGATGAACTGTATGATGTACCAAAGACATAATGGGCCCTAAAGAGTTCATCAAGGGCTGCTACTGAACCTGTCACTTTACATGGAAGTGCAAGCTTGTCAATCACAAGGTGTGAATGCTGCTTCTTGTGGATCCCTGAGTAAGAAGGTAGGGCTGACTGCTTCGGGTGATGTTGTCTAGATGATGCTGTACACTGGTTCCAGCCTACAACAACACATTAAACAACAGTATTAAGTGACTATCCTCTGACAGTAGATTAGCTCAACTCACTGTCCATGAAAATAGAAGTGATGGAAAGTATATTTTAAACAACATACCTTTGGGAATTTGATGAGGTTATTGACAGCTTGAGATGCAGACATCTTTCCTGGTCTCTTTCGCCCTTGTGCAGATGGTGGTAGCAGATGTAGCAGCAGCAAGATAGTAGACATGTCACTGTCCCAGCCTACAGACGAATAAACAAAGAATTATTCCAAAAATACATTGAATTGACAGAATTACCTATATAACCAACAATGGCAAATAAAAACAGTCACAATCATACCATTCTCAACTTCAGTACCTGACTCAGCATTGCACATTAACTCCAAGAGCTCTGAGGTGGGGACAAGTCCATGACTTTCCTTTACAACCGTTGCTTTGAGATTGATGGGCCACCTCTCCAAGAATTTGCTCGCAGTGACCTCACAAAACAGGAGTCAGAAATCTTGTTCTATCTGTGATGCAAAAATACAGAACATAGAGAGGTGTTTGATTGAATCCTGCCTACAAATTACATCAGTATCATTTAAATGATAAGTAAACTTACTTTTGGGAGATTTGCAAACTGAGATGCTTCTTTCCTCCACAGCTTTTCTTTGAATGGTCTTCAACCGCCATGCAATGTATCCTGAACTGCTCTCTGGATCGTAGTAATGTTTCTATGTAATTAAATAAACGAAGAAGGACTATGTTATCAACATTTCTGAGGGCAATTATGTATTTAATGTTGAAAAGTTCCCTTTACTTACATATCCATGTTGTGAATATGGGTCTTCCAGATATGGAGACAGAGCAACAATGCCCTGCGCATACATCACTCTTACGCTTTTAGGGGGAGATGTCCTAATGTATAAATTCAATAATTGGCATTAAACATCACAATTAAAAACAATACAATGTTAAAAATGTTTCTTTATATCTTACATTTTTGATTCTTACCCATATTATTCTGTCATCTCAGCCTTAAGTATGTTTCTCATCCGTCTTCTGGTTGCATCTCTCAGAGATTTGGTTTTTGCGTACTCTTAAACCTTTCTATAAAATAGAAACATTACTTAATATTACTTAACATGTCATTAACATTGCTATCAGTTAATTTGCACAAAATACATATTTCTTACTAAATAATGAGCAAAACTCTAAAGTAGTGTATGCCTTTGGAATTTGCTAAAAATAATATAAACCAGTAAAGTTAACTTTATGGTAATGTTACCCACTTTTTCTGAAAGTATGTTCGCTTATGTAAGCTAATTAGCAATTATTAGCTTACTGATAAACGGTAATTTAATTGTTCAAACTGTGCGATTTGACATGTGACAATGATATTATTTAGACAGCATTTAGAAGAAATACATAGTTAAAATGTTTTAGGTTCATATTAACGCAGTGAGAAGATAACAAACATCTGAACTATTAGCAACTGCTAGCATGTAGCTACTGGAATGTCATTAAACCTATGGGTAAATGCTGCTAACATGTCCTCACTCGACATCAGTGAAACTAAAAAGAGCTATTTATTTTAAAAATACCTTTTAAACAATGTTACCAGTATGGGAATGTTAACTTCACTTACCTGACTGTGGCAGCTCTTCGGAGAAAATTCCATGCGCATTAGAGCTCTGAGGCCGCACACGCCTGCAGACTGGTAATAATCAACACTGTGTGGAGTTAAGTCTTCACTGCATGACTAACAAACTTTACACTGACTTTTAACTCTGATGTTAGAGCTGGTTTACTCCTCATAGAGTTGTAAATACTCTATCTAGGTTAAAATAGGTTTACTCTGAAATATTGACACTCCATTTTTTACTGTGTAGCTCCAACAATTTCTGTGGAAAAATAAACCTCAAACATGCACTATGAAAAATGTGCTTTAGAGACAGAATTTACATTACAGGTCTTCAAAAAACTGAGTTTCAAAAAGCATGAAAAGTTGAAAAGTGTGTTTTGTTGTGTCAATTAATTATTGTGGAAAGTAACAATCGCAGTGATATAGTGGCACACTACTCTCCCCCAATTAGCTGCCTGAATAACATAAAATTATTGGAACTGATATTGACAATACTGCCCCTGTTGAAAGTGTGAATGTTGAATGTTTTTGTTGAAATGTCCAGGCAAGTATATACATGTTAAATGACAAGATATACGTGTTCAAATAGCGTCAATTAACTCACAACTATATGATAATTCTTCATAACTAAACAATAAGAACAAGTAGTCTGATGTCCTGTGATCATTATGAAGCTATAATTTGAAATACAATAACACGTTAAGTTTTTGTACAAAGTATCGGTATCGATCAGTATTGTTGATACCACCCTGAATATTACATCACTAGCAGGGCTGTGCAGAGAGGTTTAAAGGGGCGGGTGCTCAAAGTTAAAAAGGGGCACATTGAACCAGGCTGAATAACAACAACACACATTCATCAAGAATCTAATATGGGCAACAAGGCAAAGCAAACATAGCCGATGTTTTACCTGATGGGTACAATGTTGCTGTTGAGGGGTTGCTGCTGATAGTGCTGGAGGGCAGGGCTGTGTTGATCTGAGACTGTAGACAGTAAAAAGTCCATAGGAGAGATGGTAGCTGATTAAACAAGTATCATGAGATAATAACAAAATGTAAAGATTGGTGACGGCGCTTGGAACCATAAGGACACAAAAAACTGTGAGAAATAATTTAGGCTCTGCCTGTGAATCACTCTTTGCTTCTCTTCTTCCTTCCATCCCATCATTTCATATATCACTCTCCACTTGCTGTCTATCTGAGAACAAGGCACAACTTGCTATTGCATTAAACTATAATTTAATTATCCACACCTAACAACTCTGGCAATTAATCTATAATAAAATGATGACAGAAAAATGTTATAGCACTGCCTTTAGTAGCCTCACACAGCTCCTACTGTTTCCTCCTCATGTCCTTACCAGGCATGTCTGGACAATGTTATATCGTAAGTAATAATTTAAAAAAATCCATATACATAAAACACACACATGCACGCACACACAGTGACATTTTAGACCTTCTTCAGAATACTGTATATACTATGGGCATCACGGTGCTGATCCAGAATCCTTACATTATTATTTATTACTAGAGCTACAATAATAAAGCAATGAGGAGGGGGAAGTAATAAATATGAAATAATGTATTTATGATGATTCCATTTGTTTCACTATCCACTCTGTGCAGGGGCAAAGCTTATTACATTTTTAAACTGTAGAGATACAATAATTTTACTGCTGTAAAATCCAAATTTTGTCTTATTTAAAATATAAATCGAATATAATCTGCTTCTTAATGTATGTTCTTTAAAATACAGCGTGTGTTTTTTAATATATTATAATTATAATAATGCATAATTATGTGGACATGCATATTAGATCGTTTTTAGTGAAATATAATCCCTCCAGAAAGGCAGGAAAAGCTCTGTAACCTACTCTAAAACTAAATATGTTCTAAATACTTTAAAACTAAATATGTTCCCTAAAACGGTGACAGAGCTACAGACCCATGACAGCCTTACCCAGGTAGCCAGCAGCTATGACCAGCACTACATGTGCAGTTAATAAAAGGACAGGTAATGTTTGTCACGCTGTTGCAAACACAGCACGCTCGTTTGTTTCAGTTCGTCAGTTACAACAAGACAGCTTACCAACGTGTACATAATAAGCTAATACTCCTGTGTGCTATACACTACAGTGTACGCTGTACACCTACTTACTGGTTTTGTCGCATCAGTCTGTGTCTCTGAGTTAACTTGTGTTTCTCCTACAGCTCCGGACCGCAAAAAATGCGCGTGCTCTTTGTGAGCTCGTTCCCGGCTCGTAACCAGCGCGTTCTGCCGTCAAGGGCGATCATTGGTTAAATGTGATCATGTGACTGATGCAAGCCAGATCCTTTTATTTAGCAAAACTGTGATTAATAGTTAAATATTATTGTTGAGGGGCACAGACAGGACTCCGCACGCACACACACATAAAAAAAAAAATAAAAATAAAAAATTAAAAGTTGCTTCAACAAAAGGGCACTTTGGGCACCCATCAGGAAAGGGGCGGGTGCTCAAGCCCCTCTAGCCCCCCCCCCCCCCCCCCCCCCCCCTCTGCACGTGCCTGGAGAACAGTAACTAACAGGTAACTGACAAGGTCACGACAGAAGTACAGCACAGGAATCCTGAGTTTTCCCTCGAGAGAGAGAGAGACTATCTGTGGATCTGTTTGTGCTGGCACCCTGGACACGCTAACAATCATTCCTTTTGTTTGTAACCCTGCTTTGCCTTCACCGTAAATAAACACAATGTCACTGAACCTTTAAGTCTCACACTCTTGAGTCCAATCCTTTCCAGTGTCCATGACAGTTTAATCGATTAACTGAGAAATTGTAGAAAAAACAGGAACCTGTAAATATTTGGAGTTTAGTTGGATGAAATACTTCCATCATGATTTAATCATCAAACCTGCTGTTGATTAATTTTCCTTTGACCATCTAATTGAGTATTTGGTTCAAGACTAAGCCACTGTGGTCAAGGCAAGTTAATACCATCTAAACAAGAGTTCGGATTGTGATCTAAATGACAAATTTTCAATGTACTGCAAAAACAAACACAAAAACATTAACAGCATGTGTCAGTAAAAACATCAACAAACCTCCAGTTTGGTTGAAGCGCTGCTTTAAATTATTAATGGAGGAAAAAACGCAGTGTTCCTCTCCCAGTACTGTGTATCTGCTGCATCGTTCATCCACTGCTGTTTGGGTTCAGCTCTCCTGGTGCTGCTGTCATAACGAATCATCTGAACTTCATCAATCATCCCTGTGGACCCGGCTCTGGGTCCACAGGGATGATCCGTGAGCAGTGTGGGCTATTATTATTATTATTATTATTATTATTGTTGTTGTTGTTGTTGTTATTGTTGTTATTATTATTATTATTATTATTTGGTGTGTGTGTCATCTGCACTGCTACTGTTCTCTGTCCACATTTGTATGTAGGCAGGTGTGTGTGTGTGCATGTGTTTTCTGTGGCCAAGTCACAACCACCTTCAGGCCTGGTGGGTGTGGCCCTGCTAGGGGACTGGCCACCCCCGAAGTCCTTGCCACACACCTGCTGCTGATCTGGGCTCGTCGGGGGAGCTGTTTAGGAGAGCGATGGAGCTTCCACCAACGCGGGATTATTGCGTTAGACTTCACGTCAGTCTTCTAGTTTAGTTGGTAAGTCACTCAGACAAACTCAGGATTCCTGTGCTGTACTTCTGTCGTGACCTTGTCAGTTACCTGTTAGTTACTGTTCTCAGTACTTTAACTTGTTTGTTGAAACTAACCTTCCTTTCGTGATAAACTGGTTCATATGAAGATATTTTACTTTCAGTTTCGTTGATTTAAGTGACGTTTACTCTCAGAGTAAATCCCTATTGGCTCTGATCGAGGCTAATGGTGACGTTTCTCCTGGTTCTCCATTTTAGCTTTAGCGTTTTCTGGACAAGCGAGCGCATAAAGTCTGTTAAAGGTTTGGATGTTTATGGTCACAATGAAGAAGAAGAAGAAAGCCTTCATCTTCTTTCTTCTCCTGGTAATACAGGGGGCAGCGGCAGGTCAGTTTGACTGTTATATTTTTGTCTTTTTATATGTCAGATTTATGTAATTTGAAAGACAAATGGACGGACTTGGGTTAGGGTAAGGTAGGGTAGCGTATACGCTAAACATTTAGTTGTAATGGATCCTAGTAGATAATGTCCATGTTTAGAAACAATTGATTATATTATACAGATAATTAAATCGTCTGTTTATCTCTTCAATAACTAATAATAAACATTAAAGTTTAGATGAAGGCAAAGATTAACACGAGGCGACTTATGTCCCAAACTATTTGATGATTTCCGGGTTTAAACCGTTCGTGACGCATTTTTAAGCGTTGTGGCTCTGCTGTCTCTCCAAACAGTCCAACAAATAAAACATCAGTGAGGAGGTTTGATGATAATCTGGTGACAATAATTAAAGCGTTTATTTTAAAAACTAAGTACTATTTTAATTTTCATGAGGGTTTAAAACATTTTCACACAACAGCTGCTCATTAAAGTTAACTAAAGTTCATTTAAGTATCTTTATAAATATTATTTTTATTTTATTGTTATTTAAAAGTTATTTTTTCAGTATATGAAGAGCCACATGTCATTTGATGTAGTCTATTAAAAGTTAAAACACTCCTGCTTTGTATTGTCTTCAGTATTATTCACCAGTGTTATGCTTGTGAATATTTTCTGTTTGACAAACATGCGCACACATGTCGTAACTAACGAGTAGTTACATCCGGATATGAAGTTCACTGTTTTTCTGGTGTTATTGCTTAATTAACAGCGCAATGAGGTGACTTTTGTTGTGACGTGTATAAATAAAATAAAATGTAATTCAATTCAATTGAACTGAATTGAGATGCAAATTAAATCATTATTACTTAATAATATCAGATAGTTTATGTAGAAAGTGCCAATACACTACACATACCAGCATGAACTAATTTTGGTATCACTGCTGTATGATCAATAAGAAGCTGCAGGTGAGAAATACCAGAAAAATTTTGCAATTTATCTCCACCAGGGAGCGCTAATGAGAAGAGTTTTAAACTAACAAATATTGTTGACTTTTGATAACTGAAAACTCACCTGAAAACCTGATTACAGAATAAAAGATAAAATAACAATTGCTAAGATAATATTCCCCAAATAATAGTTACCTAACATTAGCTTTGGTTTTATTGATAATATTATCAATCAAAGATATTGGAAGTAAAACTTTCTGTAACAATTTTAAGCTTAAAAAAAATCTATAAAAATAATATAAACGAAGAAGAAGCATCGATATGCTTCAATCAATTCGTATAATTTGAAATATCAAAAATTGAAATGCAAAATAGAACAAAAATAATATGTATTTTGTTTAACAATGAAAACAAAATAAAAATATAGTTAAATTAAAACCTATAATGAGTTCAAACCATCAATCATGAAAACTGAATTAAACCAAACTGAAGGATAAACAACAGTTTTAAAACTTTCTGTGAATAATCAGGTTCAAACTAGAATTTGAAGTTTTGAAGAAAAGAGGATCAGAAAATGACATTAAACACTGAATA